>NC_064922.1:699206203-699509234 GCF_023897955.1 Schistocerca gregaria | reverse complement strand
ACTTGCTCCGGACACTGCGAGAGGGCTGTACAAGCAATGATCACACGCACGGCACAGCGGACACACCAGGAACCGCGGTGTTGGCCATCGAATGGCGCTAGCTGCGCAGCATTTGTGCACCGCCGCCGTCAGTGTCAGCCAGTTTGCCGTGGCATACGGAGCTCCATCGCAGTCTTTAACACTGGTAGCATGCCGCGACAGCGTGGACGTGAACGGTATGTGCAGTTGACGGACTTTGAGCGAGGGCGTATCGTGGGCATGCGGGAGGCAGGATGGACGTACCGCCGAATTGCTCAACACGTGGGGCGTGAGGTCTCCACAGTACATCGATATTGTCGCCAGTGGTCGGCGGAAGGTGCACGTGCCCGCCGACCTGGGACCGGACCGCAGCGACGCACGGATGCACGCCAAGACCGTAGGATCCTACGCAGTTCCGTAGGGGACCGCACCGCCACTTCCCAGCAAATTAGGGACACTGTTGCTCCTGGGGTATCGGCGAGGACCATTCGCAACCGTCTCCATGAAGCTGGGCTACGGTCCCGCACACCGTTAGGCCGTCTTCCGCTCACGCCCCAACATCATGCAGCCCGCCTCCAGTGGTGTCGCGACAGGCGTGAATGGAAGGACAAATGGCGACGTGTCGTCTTCAGCGATGAGTGTCGCTTCTGCCTTGGTGCCAATGATGGTCGTATGCGTGTTTGGCGCCGTGCAGGTGAGCGCCACAATCAGGACTGCATACGACCGAGGCACACAGGGCCAACACCCGGCATCATGGTGTGGGGAGCGATCTCCTATACTGGCCGTTCAGCTCTGGTGATCGTCGAGAGGACACTGAATAGTGCACAGTACATCCAAACCGTCATCGAACCAATCGTTCTACCATTCCTAGACCGGCAAGGGAACTTGCTGTTCCAACAGGACAATGCACGTCCGCATGTATCCCGTGCCACCCAACGTGCTCTAGAAGGTGTAAGTCAATTACCCTGGCCATCAAGATCTCCGGATCTGTCCCCCATTGAGCATGTTTGGGACTGGATGAAGCGTCGTCTCACGCGGTCTGCACGTCCAGCACGAACGCTGGTCCAACTGAGGCGCCAGGTGGAAATGGCATGGCAAGCCGTTCCACAGGACTACATCCAGCATCTCTACGCTCGCCTCCATGGGAGAATAGCAGCCTGCATTGCCACGAAAGGTGGATATACACTGTACTAGTGCCGACATTGTGCATGCTCTGTTGCCTGTGTCTATGTGCCTGTGGTTCTGTGATCATGTGATGTATCTGACCCCAGGAATGTGTCAATAAAGTTTCCCCTTCCTGGGACAATGAATTCACGGTGTTCATATTTCAATTTCCAGGAGTGTATTACACTTCTTGCCAATTTGATGTTTGTTGCAGGAAGTCTACGTGGTGTTTTAATTTTTTAGTCAGCAGCATATATTTCATTGATTCATGCTGTCCTCGGCATAACCACTTAACAGACTTAAGAATGATTTGTGTCTGAATTGAAACCTATTGTGAGAGTAAGTTACAATTTAACTGAATACTGGAGCGATTTATTTCGAAGAAAAATTTGTTGTTTCAGTAACCTTTTTCTTTCATTCATTCATCGCGCTACTAGCTAAATGATGCCTCCTTATTTAGGCGTAACAACTGCGATGTAAAAAAATATATTAGTTATTCTGACACGTTATGCCACACATCTTTATTCTGCGAGATTTTATTTTTCTATTGTGCAGATACATTAGCAGATGTTACGCAAACGCGTTGGAAACAAAAACAAAAGTTGTCAGTAAACAGGATGCCTTTAAACCACTTTCAAAATTTGCTGAGATAATGAAAAGCGGTCCAATCAACGTCAGAGAATCGGAAACCCACGGACTAATCACGCACGGACAACAGAGCTACATAGGTCACAGAAAGACTCAGATGCTAACTAACGTTAATTGGATCGTTTGCAAAAAGGGAATCACACACAAAAGGCAGTTCACATTTCCTTTTTTTTTCAGTCACAAACGCTAACCATAGCAATTTCCTCGTTTTCCGAAACAAAAAACTCATTTAAAATGCGACGAAAGCTGCTTCATAAGTCAATATCTTCCTGCTTTCTACACTGTGCTTATTAGTTTTTATAATCAATGGAGCCCGATGTCACAAAGGCGATGCCTAAAAAACTGACGAAACTAATTAAAATTAATCGCAGGGCATGTAGATGCAAAACAGATTCATCAGAAGAATGCTCAGCAACTGCAGACCGGACATGAAAACTTACACATGAAGAAATGTAGAAAGTCGGAAGAAGAGCAGTGCTTTTCATTGTAGTACCGTTAAGCAAGCGCGACAGCGTTATGGAGCTTCTTATAAAATTCCAATGGCAGTCTCTACAAGAGAGGTGCTGTTGAAACGTCCCCTTAGAAAAATTATACAAGACTGTGCTTAAACTGACACACAATATTTTTTTTTAGCGCAACGCAATCTGACTTTCAAAAATCCCTACAAAAGAATGCCCCAGACTAACATTAACTTATACGTTTCACATATCACTTACCTCACAAAAATCTTGGTTACTCGAACTACTGCAATACAGCGAGCACCACTACTGCCAGCCAAATAAAAGATTCAAACTACTGAAGGCACTAACTACTGATAGGCACAGTCAGCAAGTGAAAGATTTTGATAGAGAACAAACAATGTATTTACCTCAATAGTCATAATATATATAGCAGTTCATGACATCCAGTCTTACAAATTTCAAAACTCCACCATCTCTCTCCCCACGTCCACCACTGCTGGCGGCTCACCTCCAACTGCGTAACACTGTGCGGTGTTAGCATCCAGCTGCCGCTGCCCAATACTACAATGGCAGACAACAATGCCAACCACCCACTGACTGCACACAGCATAGCCACTGATTTTTCATACAGAGCACTATGTGGCGTTAACAATAAAAAAACCTAAAGAGCCTACTTACATAGCCCCCAGGCTCCCCACAATAAAATTTACAAATTGTTTTGGGCAGTGGCCAATACAGATTTGAAAAATTTTTTCATAGTTACAATAACAAAAAATGAAATGCACACACTTATCGATACAATGTTGGTCAAAAGCTAAAATTTTCTCACAGTCCATAAAGACAGTCCTGATCATTCATCAAAGAAAAATTGCAGTGTTTTTCTCAAAGTCTGAGTAGTAAAAGAAAATGCACACGGAAGTAGTGGATTTCCATGCAGTCTTGAAGAAGTAGTGTTGTCCTTCCAACGGAAAGACAGTGCTGACTCTTGACATGCAGACAGGTAATGGGCCACAACAGAGCAAACCCACAGCAGAGTCAGTCGAAGTTTTGAAGGATATTGGTAGGTAGGTCAACACAGAGTAGACCGATTGTAGTCCTGGTAGAGATTACGGTATTGGTGGGCCACCAGAGGTGCAGACCCACTGCAGTCCTTGTAGAAATAATGGTATTGGTGAGTCATCAAAGGTGTAGACCCACTTCAGTCCTTGTAGAGATAGTCAGCAGCCATCTGTTGAGACTGTGCAGGTGCACAATCACCATCAAAGAGTCTTGCGGAGAATATAGCAAGTCCATCAACCACCACTTGTGCACGCACAAAGTTTTTGGAATTGTCCTTAGAACCAGCAACGCTGTTAACCAGTCCCTTGCTGAATTATCAACACATGTGCAAACACTAACAGTCCCTACTTTTCACATATTGTCCATATACTATGACCAACAGAAATGTGTGCAGTGAAATGTAACTTACAAATTACTTAATTTGATCAACTGCTGTAAATTACAATTTTATAACATAAGAATACAATAACAAAGGTACAAAGTACATCATTAAAGAACGTAACAATACAGATAACATTTGTAGTAAAACAGGCTTTACAAGAGAATAGAAATAAACATATACATCAGTGTTACAGGAATTATGACGTAAGTAAATACATAAAAGATCAGAATAATTATTGAAACATCAACTTCACACATGAGCATTAAAACAGAACAGAATAAATAAAGTCTAAACATCTTTACAAATAAAATAACATATTACCAGAAAAATTCTACAACGGAAATCTTATTACCTAAACACATAAAGACAGGACAAACACAGATTCACATAGCGTAATAGCACAAAATACAGGACAGGGTTTGTTTTTAGTGTAACATTTGGTACTGCAGTCCAACCCAAAACGTCATTCTGTAGATCTTTCGTCTTATCTCAACATTTGTTTCCACCAAAAATATCCTATCCAAGCTTGCTTTCTGTATTTTGTTCACATCCTCTTTCAAAAATATTTTTCCTCCACTGTACACTGGCCAAATCATTTTCTTATAGCTTCTCAATGCATTTCTTCCAATTCATCACAACTCGTTCTCTTTTATAGCCTACCCCATCTTAAGCTAACTTTAATCTACTGAGTGTAATCATGTTTTCAAGTTTGTGGGTGTCGTATTTACGATGCTTTCTACAAAGAAATGTCAATAGCGAGGATAATGGCCTCTTTTTTTTCTCTCCACCTGTGCCTCTGACAGGCACACGCTAATGGCTTTTTTTAAGGCGTCTGTCGGGCAGCTGGGTGGCCACGACGCATTATGCGCAGGTGGTCACTTAACTTTCTTACCGAAATATTTACGACAGGAGTTTCCGCTACAGTGACAGTCTCATATAAAAATATTTCACAGGTCAAGAATTTGCGTTACAAATCTGTAGAAACAAAATCCTTTAAATATAATAGTGTCCAAAAAATTTTCGCCAGCATAGTGATACATTCACACATTTCATAACTCTTGAAGTATGATTCTCGGTTTCCAACATCCTTTTTCACAAACCAAAGTCCTTAACCACTACTCATTATTCCTTACCTTATTACACATATACATATTCGTCGACACTTCTTCAATATTTAATCATAAGAAATATGTAACATAATTAAATTCCTCATATATGGTAGCCCTTTTCTGCATTGTTGTCTTTACTGTAATATTTTTTCTGCTTGAGCTTTGTCATGTTTAGATATAAGTTACTGCATTTGCTGCTGCTGTTTGTCAGGCATAGTGTTACTGAATTTCACTTTGTATTACTCTGTTAAGCCAGTTTTACTACTGATTTATTTTTCTTGTTGCTGTTCATTGCTTCATATTAGTTGTAATGTTGTATTTGCTTTGCTAAGTCCTATATTGCTGCCTTTTTTTGCCAATTTGCATTTTTTGTCATTGCTGTTTGTGTTAATTGTTTTGTCCTGCTGCATTGCGTCGTCCCTTAGTTTAGCATCTGAGCTCAGTAGGTTTAAGTTAGCTTAAGAGGGGGTAGACTATATAAGAAACTAACTATGGTGAATTGGAAGAAAAGCATTGAGAAGGTATAAGAAAATAGTTTGGCCAAAAAAGTAGTGTACAGCGGAGAAAAACTATTTTTGAAAGAGGATGTGAACAGAATACAGAAAGCATGCTAGGATAGGATTTTTTTTTGGCTGGAGCCAAAGTTTTGGGTTGGACTGCAGTTAACGCCGCCGCCACGTAGCGCTCTGTATGAAAATCACTGGCTGTGCCGTGTGCAGTCTGTGACTGGTTTGCATTGTTGTCTGCCATTGTAGTGTTGGGCAGCGGCAGCTGGATGTGAACATCGCGTAGCTTTGCGCAGTTGGAGGTGAGCCGCCAGCAGTGGTGGATGTGGGGAGGGGGATTGTGGAGTTTTGAAATTTGTAAGACTGGATGTCATGAACTGCTATATACGGTGTAATTACGTAAACATGTGTCACCGATGTAGTAAAAAAATGTTTGTTTGTCTGTTAAATAATCAAATAGCTGTGTAATTCTGTGTTAGAGAAATATGGTACCGATGTGTAAAATTGTATAAGCAAATACCATGTTAGCTAGGGCTCCTTTTGTTTGCCAGACACATAGTACACAATGTAGGCGTGTACCCCCTGAGGATTAATGTAATTATATCCTCAGGTATTACAGATTACACCAATGGAATGAAATGTATCACAGAAAACTTTCTTTGTAATTCAAATATGTTGAAAAATAAATGGTTTAAGTACAAACTTAATCACTCAAATGCGTGTCCTGTAGCGCTAAATGTGCGTCTTGCTGTAAGACAATCTCTGTGGAAGTGTCGTAGTTATTGTCCTCCGAAAGCTAAGTTCTGCAGAAGTCAATGTACTTACCTCATGATAAACAAAAGTGAAATTCTTTACATATAGATATCGTAGTTACTACGTTTATTGCCGTGATGAAGTAAGTACTGTACTGTAACGTATTGTTGTGCTATGGAAAAGGCTGTCTCATTGTGGCTATACCACAAAAGTTACTACTGAAACATGTGTTACTTTCCAGAAGAATTCAGAAAAACTGTGCAGTTATAAAACACATACAGCGCAAAAGCAATAAAATAAATTGTGTCACTCATTAGTAGCGTCGTGATATAATCGTGTAGCTGTCAAATAAACTAACCACTGTGTCATCTGGTATCTTGCAGAAAGTACTTTAAATCCAGAATGTATTTTCAAGTAAACCAAAATGTTGCATTAAAATCTCATTAGCAGTACCAGTATATGTTCTAAGTATGTAAGCCTGATAGTCGTTACGTAATCGTGCAACTAACAAACAAGAATGTACACACAATAACACTGTGTCGTCTGTTCACAATAACAATGCATTCGTAATTTCTGTTTAAATAAGTTCTCTTGGCTGTTGACTGGATATTTAACTTCAAACATTGTTGCATGTTAATAGATTCTAAGTCTGACAAAGCATACTAGTAACGTGAAGTGAAAAGTTTTATGGCAAAGGCGAAGTTAAAAAGCAGATTATCTTTCAATAAGCGGTATTACATGTGAAATGTGGTGCAATCTTTTACTCTTCCTAGTGGACAGAGTTTAAACTGCAAAGCAATTATCATGCTGTATACGTCGGTAAGGAATGCTAAAAATTTTCTCAATGTTAGCGTCTACGTTATTTTTCTCTGGGCCAGCCGGCGCACGCGACTGCCTGCGGTGCGAGTCATTGTCTGTCTCTTTGTTGGCGCGCTCCGTTATTGGGATTAGGAGATCTAACGTCTACAAATTCACCTTGACGAGAAGGCCCTGTCCTGTTTGAAGCTCGCCAGTTCTGATGCAATTCAGGTCTGTCGTTACGATCATATCGTCTGTCGTCATGTCAGTAATTTCTGCAATTAATTTCTTGTCGGTCACGTGGTGCAGAATTTCTCCCTGAATTATCACTGCACGGTGGACCGTTGCGCCTGAAGTTATTCTGTCTCCCGTAAGAATAATTGTTTTGGTTCCCATATTGTCTGTTTCTATGGTAGTGTCTGTGATAGTCATTACCGCGGAGAGGTGATCTTTCCCTGTAATTATTACTACTCTGCCAACGGTTGTCATACGGGTGGTGTCTGTTTTGGTCACGATTTACGTTGTAAGAATAGCCTTGTCGTGTATTATGTCTGTCATCGTGGAATTGTGACACATGTGACCTGTAATTGTTGTGCTCCTGTTTTCGCGTTCCGCGATTGTCAGTGTCAATTACCAGTTCTTGTAACAGTCCCTGAAAAGCTTCAATGTCGTCTTTGCAACGCCCTGCTAAAATAATCTGTCGTAAATGTTCACGTAATTTGATTAAGCAAATGGGGATGAGTTCTGAGGGGCTGTATGGGTTTGAAAGATATTGATTCTTATGTAACATGTCTTCAAAATATTTCACGAGACTGGAAAATTCAGATTGTTCGAAATGTTTCATGATAATGATGCTATGTTTTACTCGGTCTTGTGTAGCTTGAGACTAATATGCTGAGAGGAAGGCATGATAAAGTTCTCCTTCACTGTGACAATCGTGAATGACCGATCGCATTCTTACAGCTGGTTCATTCTCCAAGTAGCCACACATAAATTCTAATCTGTGCTCTAATGTCCAGTTGGGAGGAAAACAATGAGGGAGTTGATGGAACCACGCTTGTGGATGAATGTCGTTGCCAGAATTCTTAAATGTTTTGAATTTACGTGCAGTAATGAACATCTTATAGTCAAAATCATCGTGTCCGCGAGTAGCATATCGGTCATTGTTACTTCGTGTCGGCGGTTTCATCTCAAAATTCGGTGCACCTTGCCAATTTCTTTCATGATTTTCGAAATGCCTTGTGTTATTATTTTGTGGCTTTTCCGTATTTCTAAGTTCCTCTTCCCGTGTTGGAGCGCGAGTGTCCTCTGAAATATGTAATTTTTATATTACCTGCGTCAACTGATCTTGTACTTCCCGGATTTCTCTTTTGTATTGCGTATTAATTTGATTCTGATTTTGTTTGAATTTCTTAATTTGTTCATACTCTTGTGTCAGTGATGGCTACAGGTCTTGTGTTATTCAGATCATCATCTACCTTTTCAGATAAATTAGTGAACTGATCCGAAAGTTCGCCTACTTTCTCCGATAGTGAACACATTTCCTCAGTGTGTTTTTCTGAACCAAGTTTCAGAGTGTCCATTTGCGTTGAAATCGCATCTACTGTGTCCTTCAAGTTTTCCTGAGTTCTTGCAAGTTGCGTAACCGAATCGGTGGATGCAACTGAGTCCATTTCAGCTTGCAAGGTGTCGTGATTTTCACGAACAATAGTTTGCAGTTCTTTTATGGCTGCTTCGTGTTTCTGTAATGCATTTTCATGCCGCGAAAAAATAGGTTGAAATTTCTCACCAATTTGTGTTTTTACGTCATTACAGATTTTTTAACATTTCGATTCAATGTTATGTAACTCAGTAGTGAAATCTTCACGTGTTTGTTCAAGTGTGGTGTCTAACTACCGAAGATTTTGTTCCATTGTGTCTAACTTTTGAAGCTTTTGCTGTGTTTGTCTTTGATTTTGTTCCATTGTGTCTAACTTTTGAAGATTTTGTTCCATTGTGTCCAACTGTTGCTGTGTTTGTCTCTGGTGTTGTTCTATTGTGTCTAACTTTTGAAGCTTTTGCTGTGTTTGTCTCTGATTTTGTTCCATTTGTTGCATTAATTGCAATAATAATGTATTAGTGTCGGGAATCTGTTCCTCTATGCTTTTCGGCAGTGCATTTGCACCGGCAACATTCACATTTTGACAAGCAGAATATGTGTCTTTACTTATTTGAGAAAACGGTGAGGACGCAAAACCTGAATCTACAGTATTTGCAAGATTGTGTCCTGTCATTTTGGATTCCTCACGCGAGCTGTTGCCGACCGATCGATCGATAATGCTTCCCTGCTCAATAACTGTTTCACTGCCTACACCATTATTTGCAGCCCGCTCCATTTCCCTATGCACTATTACCAAATTACTACTTTGAACATTAGTTAATTCATTACATGATGGCGCTAACACACTGCTTTCGTCTTCACTGTCATTTCTCAGTTTACTTTGGAGCCTAGTACTACGTTTTTCACACGCCATTATTGTCACAATATTTCACAGGACAACACAGAAAAACACAATTTGAAGAGCAAAAATAAGAGAACACATTAACACAGCAAATAATATCTAGTTAATTGCAAGCGCAGCTGCGAAATACTTGGTGCAACTCTACATGCATGTCACAACTGTTTTACTGTACAACAATGAAAGACTACAACTACAAAGGAGATTCTCTCTACAATTACGCGATAGCAATAAACAAAATCTACACTAATTACACAAACTACAAGGAAAAAATCAAAAGATCCCAATGAGGTATCCTCGGCTAAGGGTCGACATATGAAACGTCCCCTTAGAAAAATTATACAAGACTGTTCTTAAACTGACACACAATATTTTTTTTGCGCAACGCAATCTGACTTTCAAAAATCCCTACAAAAGAATGCCCCAGACTAACATTAACCTATACGTTTCACATATCACTTACCTAACAAAAATCTTGGTTACTCGAACTACTGCAATACAGCGAACGCCTCTACTGCCAGCTAAATAAAAGATTCAAACTACGGAAGGCGCTAACTACTGATAGGCATAGTTAGCAAATGAAAGATTTTGATAGAGAACAAACACTGTATTTACCTCAATAGTCATAATATATATAGCAGTTCATGACATCCAGTCATACAAATTTCAAAACTCCGCCATCTCTCTCCCCACGTCCACCACTGCTGGCGGCTCACCTCCATCTGCGCAACGCTACGCGGTGTTAGCATCCAGCTGCCGCTGCCCGACACTACAATGGCAGACAACAATGCCAACCACCCACTGACTGCACACAGCAGTCATACAGAGCGCTATGTGGCGTTACCAATAAAAAAACCTAAACAGCCTACTTACACTGTGCGTCGAGGAATCGTTTACCCTTAAAACTTCAAAAGCCTACGTTCCTAGAAGAGTCAAACAGTATATTGTTTCCTCCAATGTATCTCTTGTAAAAAGGCCATGATGGCAAAAATTAGAGAATCTCGTTCAAAAGGAATCTTACTAACAACGTTTTAAAAAGCGTCATTTTATTCCGCCAAAGCTGCTTTCTAGCGTACTTTAATTTGCTGATTACTGTAAATTTAGACGTAATGTGATTAAATTAACCTTACATTTATTTACAGCAGGTGCTCAAATCGACGTCCCTACGAGTTAGGAGCAACTTCTCATCTTCAGAACACATTTCCAAATACTCATCGAATTTCGCTGCCACAATGTTTAAAATTGTCCTCTGACTCTACGAGAGTGTCGACGTTGTTTGGGCACCAGACCACAAATAAAGTAAGAGCTAATGGATTTAGATTTGTGGAAGGAGGAGGCCAATCAACTATCATATCCTCAAAAGACCACGTAATACTATCTTACAAGCATTGGAGTTGTGTGGTCTTGCATTGTCCTCCGTGAATTAACCGTAAGTCTTTTCATTAATTGGTAGTTCCCCGAAAAAAAGTTTCAGTACATTGTTCACGTACTTATCTATTCTATCGCTTGTGCCTGTAGCTACACAGGGCATCTTGTCACGGTCCACATGGCTACCCTCGCCAGAGGTTTGAGTCCTCCCTTGGGCATGGATGTATGTGTCGTCCTTAGCCTAAGTTAGTTTAAGTTAGATTAAGTAATGTGTAAGCTTAGGGACCGATGACCTCAGCAATGTGGTTCCACAAGACATTACCACAAATTTCCAGTGTTTGCTTGTGCCTGTATCCCGCAGTTTCACAGGGTCCACATGGTTGGTGATGGATTTGGCGAAGTTAATGCTAAGGGGTTGCCGGATGCCCTTCCTGCCGCCACCCCACACGCCCCAGGACAGAATTATTGTACCCCAACTGCCTGTGTGTTAGTGTAATCCATGCAATAGTGCGAACGTGTTCAGATATCTGCGAGTTGTGTAGCTGAGAAGTGGCGTGGGGACCAGCCCAGTAGTCGTCTAGTGAGATGTTGAAGACCGCCTAAAAACCACATACAGGCTGGCCAGCACGCCGGCCTTCGTAGTTAATCCGCAGGGCGAATTCGATCCGGGGCCGGCGACTACCCGAGTCCAGGATGCAGCACATTAGCGCTCTCGGTTACACAGGCGGCTCTGTTCACGTACCAGGAGTTAGAATTTGCTGAAAAAATATGCTTTTTGCAGACGACCTTTCCGTCATACACGGTAGATAGGTTTTGCCACAAAGATCAATCTATAAACTAAACCAAATTTCCAAAAAAATGTAATTTGAAAATATCCATTCCAAAAATAAAACTGATTGCTTTCAAAGGGACAAAACCGCTGAGGATTAAGATTATAATAGGAGAGAAAACCGTTGAACAAGTTAGTCATTTTAATTACCAAGGAAATATTATAAGCTACAATCGTGAACTCCACACTGACAACAAACTGCAGAAATATCGAGTTATATGCGGAACTATCAATAGAACATCGAGAAACAAAGTGAGAAAAACTCAAAAATCAAGTTTGTGAGGTAATGGACACTCGCTCGTTGCTACTTGGAAGTGAAATTTGCGCAGCTACTAAAAAGCAAGAAAGTAGAAATCGAGTTGCAGAAATGAAATTTCTAAGAGGGGTTAAGAGAGGCACAAGATTAGACAGACTGAGAAACGAAGATACATGAGGTTGGCATATATGCTACAAATAGCATACATCTTGTCTGATCGACAAAGCCGGCTAAAACAACTGTATAGAATCCCAGATTCAATACTACCCAAAACAAGTCTTAAATTTCAGACCTTTGGGTAAAAGATCCATAGGATGACCAAGAAAAATTTGTTTGGATACTTAGAAGATGGAACAGGTCTATATCCTCGACCATGATGAAGGACGAAGAAGAAACGTCTTCTTTCGAAAGTCTAAGCCGTATCTTTGCAGCCACAGCTTCCTCTCTCGAACAGTCCTTTTCGTGACTACGAATGAAGAACATCCCATCTCACCTATTACATTTTCTTAACAGTATGTTCTCAGTCGTCCCCATATTTGCTTTCTTACATGTCGGCTCCGCAAATGTTTTGTAAAAGATTGTCGCTTCTACTTAAGAGTCTGCTTAGATTCGTTTTGCGTAAGCCTGTTAGCTTTCGGTAGTTCTCTCTTCTTTCTTGTTTCTTGTAGATCAATGTCATTCGTTTTTCTGTCAATACAGGTAGTTGTAATTCTCCTTCAGAACCATATTTCGGCAGTTTCGAGGCGAGCATTCCCCTCCATTGCTGACATCTTGGTTTCGCAGTATGTGAGACCAAATTGCCTATAGTTCACTTCATTCCCTTCCTTGATCTGAAGACAAACTGATCATTGGCCAATTTAGTATCCCCGCTAGCGGACGTCACGATGGAGGCAAATGACCTCGCATGGACAGAACAGTAGAGAAGTTCGGAAACCACCCATGGAGGATCCTAGCGTCTTGTCACATGGGCAGACCTGCTGACGGAAATGACTACTTGTGAGTGGTTGGAAAGGAGCAGGTTAGTGCTCCTACAGTGTTAAACGGCCGCTGACCTAGCTTGGCACTTCATGTCGAGAGTCCGCTGAAGCTGAAGAGATTGAGAAAGTATATGAAGATACTGAAAGCGTAATACAGTACGTAAAGGGAAATGAAAATCTAATAGTCATAGCAAATTTGCACGCAGTTGTAGGGGAAGGAGTAGGAGAAAAAGTTGCAGGAGAATGTGGGCTTGGGACAAGAAATGAGAGAGGAGAAAGACTAACTGAGTTCTGAAATAAATTTCAGCTAATAATACCGAATACTCTGTTCTAGAATCGCAAGAGGAGGACGAATGCTTGGAAAATGTCGAGTGATGCGGGAAGATTTCAGTTACATTACATCATGATCAAACAGAGATTCCGAAACCGGATACTGAATTGTAAGGCGTACCCAAGAGTAGATATACACTCAGATCACAAGGTAGAGTGATGAAGAGCAGGGTGAAGTTTAAGAGACTATTCAGGAAGACGCAAAGAAGTGGGACATGGAAGTACTAAGGAATGACGGGATACGCTTGAAGTTTTCTAAGGCTATAGAGAGAGCAATAAGGAATAGCTCAATAGGCAGTACAGTCGAAGAGGAGTGGACACCACGAAAAAGGGGAATCACATAATTTGGAAAGAAAAAACAGGTAACAAGAAGGTAATTGCGAAGATATCGAGGGTAACGGAAGAAATACTTCAGCTGACCGATGAAAGAAGGAAATACAAAAATGTTCAGGGCAATTCAGAAATATAGAGATACATGTCGCTGAGGAATGAAGTAAGTAGGAAGTGCAGGGAAGCTAAGACGAAATGGCTGCATGAAAAATGTGAAGAAATCGAAAAGGAAATGACTGTCGGACTGACTCGAATAAGTCAAAACAACTTTCGGTGAAAATAAAAGCAAGGTTGGTAACATTAAGGGTGCAACGGGAATTCCGTTGTTAAATGCAGGGGAGAGAGTGGATAGGTGAAAAGAGTAGATTGAAGGCCTCTATGAAGGGGAAAGATCTGTCTGATGTGACAGAAGAAGAAACAGGAGTCGATTTGGGAGAGATCAGGATCCCGTATTAGAACCAGAATTTAAGAAAGCTTCGTAGGACTTAAGATCAAATGAGGCAGAATGGATAGATAACATTCCATCAGAATTTCTAAAATCATTGGGGAAAGTGTAAACAAAACGACTATTCTCGTTGGTGTGGAGAAAGTATGAGTTTGGCGGCATATCATCTGACTTCGGGAAAAATATCATCCACACAATTCCGAAGACTGCAAGAGCTGACAAGTGCGAGAATTATCGCACAGTCATCGTAACAACTCATGCATCCAAGTAGCTGACAATAATAATACACAAAGAACGCAAAAGAAGATTGAAGACGTGTTAGATGACCATTTGTTTGGCTTTAGAAAATATAAAGGCACCAGAGAGGCAATTCTGACGTTGCGTTTGATAATGGAAGCAAGACTGAAGAAAAATCAAGACACGTTCATAGGATTTGTCGACAATGTAAAATGGTGCAAGATGTTACAAATTCTGATAAAAATATAGGTAAGATGTTGGGGGAGGCGGGCAATATACACTATGTACAAGAGGCTCTGTGGTACCCGTAGTCTAGGGGTAGCTTCTTAGATTAGTAATCAAAACGTCCTCGTTCCCGGGTTCGAATCCCTCCACTGCTTAAATTCTGATTAATAATTAGGATTGACGGTCTAAGACTTCCGGCATAAGAAGTCACCTTCTTCTACCAACGGCCTTGTCGAAAAGAGCGGAGGAGTGAACAGAGCCTCAGGGCTCTCTCTTATCCTAGGGGTGGGAAACTGACCATAAAGGCGGAAGAATCAGCAGCGATCAACGGCATGAGGATGCAGAAGGCTATGGACTCCACTGCATTAAAGACAAAAAATGGCTCTGACCACTATGGGACTTAACATCTGAGGTCATCAGTCCCCTAGAACTTAGAGCTACTTTATCCTAAGTAACCTAAGGACATTACACACATCCATATCCGAGGCACGATTCGAACTTGCTACCGTAGCGGTAACGCGGTATCAGACTGAAGTGCCTAGAACCGCTCGCCCACAGCGGCCGGCAATTAAAGACACGAGCTTGTATCCACAGGATATGTGGCCTGTAATTGAAAAGTGTATGATGATCTCTCCAATGGCAAAAGATTCCGGAATAGTCCCCAGTTCTGATCTTCGGGAGGGGACTGCCAATCGGGAAGTGACCATGAGAAAAAGACTGAGTAATCAACGAAAGGATAACGTTCTACGAATCGGGGCGTGGAATGTCAGAAGCTTGAACGTAGTAGGGAAACTAGAAAATCTGAAAAGACAAATGCAAAGACTACATCTAGACATAGCAGGGGTCGGTGAAGTAAAATGGAAAGAAGAGAAGGATTTCTGATCAGATGAGTATAGGGCAATATCAACTGCAGCAGAAAACGGTATAACGGAAGTAGGATTCGTTATGAATAGGAAGGTAGGACAGAGAGTGTGTTACTGTGAACAGTTCAGTGCAAGGGTTGTTCTTATCAGAATCGCAGCAATCCAACACCGACAACTATAGTTCAGGTATATATGCCGACGTCGCAAGCTGAAGATGAAGAAATAGAGGAAGTATATGAGGATATTGAAAGGGTAATACAGGGCGTAAAGGGAGACGAAAATCTAATAGTCATGGGAGACTGGAATGCAGTTGTAGGGGAAGGAGTAGAAGAAAAGGTTATAGGATAATATGGGCTTGGGACAAGGAATTTGAGAGGAGAAAGACCAACTGAGTTCTGTAACAGGTTTCAGCTTGTAATAGCGAATACTCTGTTCAAGAATCACAAGAGGAGGAAGTATACTTGGAAAAGACCGGGTGTTACGGGAAGATTTCAGTTAGATGACATCATGGTCAGACAGAGATTCCGAAATCAGACACTGGATTGTAAGGCGTACCCAGGAGCAGATATAGACTCAGATCACAATGACAAGAGTAGGCTGAACTTTAAGACATTAGTCAGGAAGAATCAATAAGCAAAGAAGTGGGATAAGATCTACTAAGTAATGAAGAGATAGGCTTGAAGTTGTCTAAGACTATAGATATAGCAATAAGGAATAGCTCAGTAGGCAGTACAGTTGAAGAGGAATGGATATCTCTAAAAGGGTCCATCACAGAAGCTGGAAAGAAAAACATAGGTACAAAGAAGGTAACAGCAAAGAAACCATGGGTAACATAATGAAATACATCATTTGATCGATGAAAGGAGGAAGTAAAAAACGTTCCGGGAAACTCAGGAGTACAGAAATACAAGTCACTGAGGAATGCAATAAATAGGAAACGCAGGGAAGCTAAGATGAAATGACTGCATGAAAAATGTGAAGAAATCGAAAAAGAAACGATTGCCGGAAGCACAGACTCAGCATATAGGAAAGTGAAAACAGCGTTCGGTGACATTAAAAGCAAGTGTGGTAACACTAAGAGTGCAACGGAAATTCCACTGCTAAATGCAGAGGAGAGAGCGGATAAGTCGTAAGAATGCATGCATTGAAAGCCTCTATGGGGGGGGGGGGGTAAGATTTGTATGATGTGATAGAAGAGGATTTAGAAGAGTTAGGGACCCCAGTATTACAATCAGAATTTAAGAGCTTTGGAGGACTTAAGATCAAATAAGGCAGAAGGGATACATAACATTCCATCAGCATTTCAAAATTTATTTGGGGAAGTGACAACAAAACAACTATTCAAGTTTGTATGTAGTGTGTATGAGTCTGGCGACATACCATCTGACCCTCGGAAAAATATCATCCACACAATTTCTAAGACGGCAAGAGCAGACAAGTGCGAGAATTATCGCACAATCAGCTTAACATCTCATGCAACTAAGTTGCTGACAAGAATAGAATACAGAAGAATGGAAAAGAAAATTGAAGATGTGCTAGATGACGATCAGTTTGGGTTTAGAAACGTACAGGCACCAGAGAGGTAATTCTGACGTTGCGGTTGATAATGGAAGCAAGACTAAAGAAAAATCAAGACACGTTCATAGGATTGGTCGACCCGGAAAAAGCCTTCGATAACATAAAATGGTGCAAGATGTTCGAAATTCTGAGAAAAATAGGGGTAAGCTATAGGGAGAGACGAGTCATATACAATACGTACAACAGCCAAGAGGTAATAATAAGAGTGGACAACCAAGAACGAAGTGCTCATATTAAAAAGGGTGTATGATAAGGATGTAGTCTTTCGCTCCTACTGTTCAATCTCTACTTCGAGGAGGCAATGATGAAAATAAAAGAAAGGTTCAGGAGTGGAATTAAAATTCAAGGTGACAGGATATTAATGATACGATTCGCCGATGACATTGCTATCCTGAGTGAAAGTGAAGAATTACATGATCTGCTGAATGGAATGGACAATCTAATGAGTACAAAATATTGACTAAAAGTAAATCGAAGGAAGACGAAAGTAATGAGAAGTAGCAGAAATGAGAACAGCGAGAAACATAACATCAAGATTGAGGGTCACAAAGTTGATGAAGTTAAGGAATTGTGTTACTTAGGCAGTAAAATAACCAATGACGGACGGAGCAAGGAGGACATCAAAAGCAGACTAGCAATGGCAAAAAGGGCATTCCTGGCCAAGAGAAGTCTACTGGTATCAAACATTGGCCTTAATTTTAGGAAGAATTTCTAAGAACATACGTCTGGAGTACAGTATTGTATGGTAGTTAAACATACATTGTGGGAAAATCGAAACAGGAGAGATATTGTGCTACGGACGAACGTTGAAAATTAGTGTGATAAGGTAAGGAATGAGGATGTTCTGCGCAGAATCGGAAAGGAAAGGAATATGTGGAAAACACTGATAAGGAGAAGGGGTAGCATCATAGAACATCTGTTCAGACATGAGGGCATTACTTCAATGGTACTAGAGGGAACTGTAGAGGACAAAAACTATATAAGAAGACAGAGATTGGAATACATCCAGCAAATAACTGAGGACGTAGGCTGCAAGTGCTACTCTGAGATGAAAATGTTAGCACAGGAGAGGAATTCATGGTGGGCCACATCAAACCAGTCAGAAGACTGATGACCCAAGAAAAAAGGCTAAAATACATTAAGAGTAAAGTTTTTTCTGTGTTAACAAATCTGTAAAGTAAGGAGAAAAGATCACGATTTAATGTAAGGAACATATTTTTTTGCTGTTCCGATAAAGAATATTCCAGAGAAAATTTTATATATTGAAACTTTTCGCTCTGTAAAGCTAGTTGAAGGCAAGCGTCGTAATTTGTTTTTGGATTATATAAAATTAGGAGATGTGAGCTCTCTCTCTCTCTGTCTCTCTCTATCTTGCGTTTGTTTTCGATGGCTATTTCACAAAATGTAAGTATCGCTCTCGTATCTGTAACTTTGGTTAAATAATTACGCTACTTTAATTACAATAGCAGTGTTTGAACTAGGAACGTACTTTCCTCTTCCATTAATGCTAGTCTCAATTTATTATATTGCATTTTAGAACTTTATCGGGCTGCATTGAAGGAGAGTTGCGCACGCATTTTTGGTGACCACAGCCGAAAGCTACTAGCGTTCAATTGCCATTTATTTTATTAAACTTTTATTTCGGAGTCCCTGAGGCCTCTTTTACCGATCTCTTCGATCAGTATCCGAGCAATGTAATTACGCAAACTGCGTAGTTTTGAGATCGGTCACTGGCTTATAAATAATGCCAACGGTCAACGTTCTCGTCCGTCTGATTGGAATCTGATGCTGGTTGGTAGAATGTAATTCCATTATCAAAAAGAAACTAACATCAGGATTGATGGTCACAAAGTAAATGAAGTTAAGCAATTCTGCTCCCTAGGCAGCAAAGTAACCAGTGGTGGACGGGCAAGGAGGACATCAAAAGTACACTAGCAATGGCAAAAAGGACATTCCTGGCCAAGAGAAGTCTGCTAGTGTCAAACATAGGGCTTAATTTTCGGAAGAAATTTCTAGGAACGTACGTTTGGAGCACAGAATTATATGGTAGTGAAACACGGACTGTGGGAAAACTGTAACAGAAGATAATCGGAGCATTCGAGATGGGGTGCTACAGACGAAGTTGAAATTTAGGTGGACTGGTAAGGTAAGGAACGAGGAGGTTCTGAGACGAATCGGAGAGGAAAGCAATATGTGAAAACAGTGACAAGGAGAAGTGACGGGAAGGTAGGACATCTATTAAGACATGAGGGAATCACTACCATGGTACTAAAGGGAACTGTACAGGGCAAAAACTGTAGAGGAAGACAGAGATTGGAATACAGACAGCAAATAATTGAAGACGTATGTTACAACTGCCACTCTGAAACGAAGAGGTTGGAACAGGAGAGGAATTCTTGGCGGGCAGCATCAAACCAGTTGCAAGACTTACGACTCAAATAATAATAATAATAATACAGCTCCCACTAGCTTGCATCCGTGGCGCGCTGCACGTTTCGAACCGCCGTTCACCTCGATGAGGGTGTTTGTTGAGACGACCAGTGACCTAGTGTAGCAAAAATGTGATGCACCCGAAGAGTCGACTCGTTTCTATTGCTCGACGTCCTAATCTCAGTGGTCTCGTGCCCACTGCAGTCGTAACTGACCATGTCGTTGGGTCAATATGTGAGTACGTACGGGTGGTCTGCTGCGGAGTTCCAGGTTCAACAATGTACGATGAACGATGTACTCCGAAACAGTGTGCGTGCACCAGCATTCGGCAGAGATGCCACAGATCACCACTGTGCTACTTTATAGAGCACACATCCACGTTCTATTAACAGTCGTGGACGTCCAGCCATTTAACGCCCGATAGTGGTGTGACTGCCGTTCCACCTCTTTCCGTAGAGGGTCACGACAGTAGCACGTAGCAATTCCACCAGCTTCACCGTTTTCGAGACACTCTGGGTAATAATAATTAGCCCTTTGTCTCAGTCGCTCATCTCAATGTATTTCCCTATTTACAGCGCACTTCTTCGTCCATGTCAGCTCCGCTCACATACTTTTGTTACCGCGTCACGTGCCCACAATGCCACCAGGCGGCATCGAACGTAGTGGTGGGAAGTGGTCATACTGTTTTGGCTTGACAGTGTAGTTTGTGCTATGCACTGTTGTTTAGGAGAACGTACGTAAACAGGATGTAATGAGTACCACATGATCTACGGGGCATAGGGAAAGCGTAACCGTGAGCCTCCGTCGATTGGGGAAGTTGATAATGCATTAGTCTTGCGAAGGGCCTCGGGTTCGAGCCCGCGTCACGCCAGTTTTTGTACCATACTATGTGTGAAACTGGTATATGAGACAGCCTGTTCCTGATATGTGAAAGGACCGTTCAGAGTTTATACATGTATGGCATTGCTGCCATGTAACACACTATTATTCTTATTATTGCTATTACTATTATTATTATGAGAAAACCTTTCTCAGACGTAATGTCTGGTTAAAAATGGAAAGTGACGCGGACCTTGATCAAGCGTGACTTCCTTTTAACTGTACCGTATATGTTTCATTGCATTTAAGAACTTTTGGGTAATTGAACATGTATCAATAATTACAGATTTCTGTAGTTGTATATATACGTTTGGATGTACTCGTGTTGCGTTGATGTACTGGTGGATATTGTGTGGTATGACTCCTGCAGTTGATAGTATAATTCGTATAATGTCAACTTTATCCTGATGCTACATGCCCTTGACTTCCTCAGCCAGTTGGATGTATTTTTCAATTTTTTCTCTTGTTTTCTTCTGTATATTTGTTGTATTGGGTATGGATATTTCGATTAGTTGTGTTAATTTCTTATTTTTATTGGTGAGTATGATGTCAGGTTTGTTATGTGGTGTTGTTTTATCTGTTATAATGGTTCTGTTCCTGTATAATTTTCGTTCATCATTCTCCAGTACATTTTGTGGTGCATACTTGTATGTGGGAACGTGTTGTTTTATTAGTTTATGTTGTATGGCAAGTTGTTGATATATTATTTTTGCTACATTGTCATGTCTTCTGGGGTATTCTGTATTTGCTAGTATTGTACATGCGCTTGTGATGTGGTCCTCTGTTTCTATTTGTTGTTTGCAAAGTCTGCATTTATCTGTTGCGATATTGGGATCTTTAATAATATGCTTGCTATAATATCTGGTGTTTATTGTTTGATCCTGTATTGCAATCATGTATCCTTCTGTCTCACTGTATATATTGCCTTTTCTTAGCCATGTGTTGGATGCGTCTTGATCGATGTGTAGCTGTGTTAGATGATGCAGGTACTTGCCATGTAGTGTTTTATTTTTCCAATTTACTTTCTTTGTATCCGTTGATGTTATGTGATCTAAAGGGTTGTAGAAGTGGTTATGAAATTGCAATGGTGTAGCCGATGTATTTATACGAGTGATTGCTTTGTGTATTTTGCTAGTTTCTGTTCGTTCTATAAAGAATTTTCTTAAATTGTCTACCTGTCCATAATGTAGGTTTTTTTATGTCGATAAATCCCTTTCCTCCTTCCTTTCTGCTGAATGTGAATCTTTCTGTTGCTGAATGTATGTGATGCATTCTATACTTGTGGCATTGTCATCGTGTAAGTGTATTGAGTGCTTCCACGTCTGTGTTACTATTATTATTATTATTATTATTATTATTATTCAGCACATATGGTGCAGTTCCTTCTTTATTCTTCTATTCCGATTGTTCGTGTTTATTCTGTGGAACTACAGATGTACTCTACAGGTCTGCTTCCTTTAAATAAACGAAGCGAAAGCACACTGCGAATAGAACATTGCTGTAAACTACGAACAGTCCTTTTACATGTCAGGATCGTGATGTCGCATGTAACAGTTGCACTCGTACTATAGTAGAAAAAATGGCAGCTTGCATGGCTCGAACTCTGGACAATGGGTACTACGAACTAAAGCTATACCAACTTCCCCACGGAAGCTCTACTCGGCAGACGATCACAGTTGTGCTTTTTGTGTGCTCCTTAGGTCTTGTGTTGCTTATTATTTACCGTTTGTGCACGTCCTCCTGGACGACAGCTCGTAGCAGAAACGGTATCGTAGTTTTGATTGATACTCTTCTGCCGACATACAACGTGTGGTACGGATTTCACTGTCTGACATCTGCAGGTTTGTCTGCAAGTCGTTAGCCGCCCACGTCAGCAGCGTGCTTAGTACGAGTATACTGCCGTGCGCCCATCTATGGAACCCTTTCTGTTCGAGCCGCAATTTGTTTCTTTATTTTCCAGTTTTACAAATTTGTATCGCGTCTCCAGACTTCCTGTAGCACTGAGTGAGTAAAGCGGTACTGCAGAACGCCACTGTCGGGAGAAAGATTTCAGTTCTGTCACTGTCTGACGGAGGGGGTGCACCATTGGCATTGCCAGTAGAAGGTGGTGTGAGGCGCTGTGGCTAGACATAATAATCCCCGGTGCGTCAGCTGGTGAGAAGCAAGTAATCTTACTCAAAAAATACGTGCTAATGAAAGTCGCTTATTCCATTACAGATGTTAGGAGAAGCCTACAGGTCAATAGTACTTGATTACAACAATATTACAACGTCAGAAATCGATCGTCTCAATAAATAAATGAATATTTCAGCTAACGAAAATGAAAAAACAGCCATAGAGTATCAAGAATGTAAGTAATAGGAACAGGCTGTGCGCCATACTAGTCAGTCGCCGATACCTTCCGATCTACACTCCTGGAAATTGAAATAAGAACACCGTGAATTCATTGTCCCAGGAAGGGGAAACTTTATTGACACATTCCTGGGGTCAGATACATCACATGATCACAGAACCACAGGCACATAGACACAGGCAACAGAGCATGCACAATGTCGGCACTAGTACAGTGTATATCCACCTTTCGCAGCAATGCAGGCTGCTATAATCCCATGGAGACGATCGTAGAGATGCTGGATGTAGTCCTGTGGAACGGCTTGCCATGCCACTTCCATCTGGCGCCTCAGTTGGACCAGCGTTCGTGCTGGACGTGCAGACCGCGTGAGACGACGCTTCATCCAGTCCCAAACATGCTCAATGGGGGACAGATCCGGAGATCTTGCTGGCCAGGGTAGTTGACTTACACCTTCTAGAGCACGTTGGGTGGCATGGGATACATGCGGACGTGTATTGTCCTGTTGGAACAGCAAGTTCCCTTGCCGGTCTAGGAATGGTAGAACGATGGGTTCGATGACGGTTTGGATGTACCGTGCACTATTCAGTGTCCCCTGAGCGATCACCAGAGGTGTATGGCCAGTGTAGGAGATCGCTCCCCACACCATGATGCCGGGTGTTGGACCTGTGTGCCTCACTCGTATGCAGTCCTGATTGTGGCGCTCACCTGCACGGCGCCAAACACGCATACGACCATCATTGGCACCAAGGCAGAAGCGACTCTCATCGCTGAAGACGACACGTCTCCATTCGTCCCTCCATTCACGCCTGTCGCGACACCACTGGAGGCGCGCTGCACGATGTTGGGGCGTGAGCGGAAGACGGCCTAACGGTGTGCGGGACCGTAGCCCAGCTTCATGGAGACGGTTGCGAATGGTCCTCGCCGATACCCCAGGAGCAACAGTGTCCCTAATTTGCTGGGAAGTGGCGGTGCGGTCCCCTACGGCACTGTGTAGGATCCTACGGTCTTGGCGTGCATCCGTGCGTCGCTGCGGTCCGGTCCCAGGTCGACGGGCACGTGCACCTTCCGCCGACCACTGGTGACAACATCGATGTACTGTGGAGACCTCACGCCCCACGTGTTGAGCAATTCGGCGGTACGTCCACCCAGCCTCCCGCATGCCCACTATACGCCCTCGCTCAAAGTCCGTCAACTGCACATACGGTTCACGTCCACGCTGTCGCGGCATGCTACCAGTGTTAAAGACTGCGATGGAGCTCCGTATGCCACGACAAACTGGCTGACACTGACGGCGGCGGTGCACAAATGCTGCGCAGCTAGCGCCATTCGACGGCCAACACCGCGGTTCCTGGTGTGTCCGCTGTGCCGTGCGTGTGATCATTGCTTGTACAGCCCTCTCGCAGTGTCCGAAGCAAGTATGGTGGGTCTGACAGACCGGTGTCAATGTGTTCTTTTTTTCCATTTCCAGGAGTGTAGTTCTGTCTTAAGACTATGCTCTTAGGAAATTATTAGTTTCCAGTTATTCGTTATTAATTTATTGTGTTTATTAAATAAATAAATCATAATGGCGTCCCTCCCTCTGAACGCTGAGTAGAGTTATATACCTTCCCGTTTCATTCCTTAGAATCACAGGAAGTAGAATTGCACTACACAGGGAGCCCGACGGCGCTGATATGCCATCTTCTCGGCCACATAAGTAGAAAGAATCCTACGCTACAACTCACTAAGACAGTCCGAGAACGGATTGTCTTAATCTCCGCAAAATTCTGTTGGAAAAGCAGGGCAAATCATAATGTACGCCTGTTACACCATCCTCTACGGACTCACTTGCTAAACTGAGAGATTTCTCAAGGTTTAGTACAAGTGGGGAGGGGGCGTCTTGCATGTTCAGGTCGCATGGCGATTACGTCCCACGCGCAGGTATCTGCTCCCGTCTTACCGAGTCAGCGACGGCCTATCAAGTACCCGCGCTGACTGTGTTGTGTAGAGGCATCGTCAAGCCATACGCAGATATTGAAATTGCGACGAACGACGGTCTTACACGTGTGATGCCCCAGTTTTATTTCTTCCCCATTTTCATAGTGCTCACCTGAGCCTACGATGGACGTGGTGCTTCTGCAGTGCGGAGATCCTCTCCCCCGCGGGGCAGTTTTCTTCTCCGCCCCCGTCGCTCACGATCCTGTTTGCCGGTTTCGATGAGTCTATGGGAAGGCGGGAGACTTACGTGCACCGCTTCTGGCTGCACTGTCAGGTAAGGCGTTCCACCGATCCGGTTGATAAGGCAGCCTTCTTGTTGTCCATCAGCCCAAGTTTGTATGACGTCCAAAATTTTGAGTCCCTCCACTTGTGGCTTGGATGGGCGATCTGCAGGGCTTCTCGCACAGGTGTCGGTTTGAGTGTCCCAAATTATGCAGATTCGTGGTTGGCCGGTTAGCTCCTGATCTCGAGGTTGACTTTTCTTTAGCCGACGTTGCCCAAATTGCGCAATGATATGAGCGTACAGGAGCAGCCTGAGATGTCCTTTCTGATAATTGGCATGTGGCATCATTACCGTATGTGTGCATGGGGTAACACAGGCGGCCTCGCCGTTGCCAGTGTTGACGATTCTGTTGCAACAGCGTCTCGTCGATGCCCCTCTCCACCTGCGCCGAGCTCGGCAGGTTCGCACCGCCCACAGCGTCATAATTTCCGCCTGCAGCAGTTTTTGGGTCCTCAGCATTGGGCAAGACGCCAATCCATTTGACTGTTCACCGAGACTGCCTGTGCGTGGAGGTCATGCGAAGGGCACGTCCTCAGATAGCACATTTGACGACTGTCTGTATAGTCGGCGTGCTGTGAGTCAGCCGTCGGATGCCCCAGTGTTTTTCCCTGGACTCTGGGGCTGCCTGTAACACCCCACATGTGCCACTCCAGTGTATTTTGTGTCATTCCTTGTGAATGGGCGGCCAATCGAAGTTCAAGTAGACATGGGAGCGTCAGTCAGCCTCATTAACTTTGATGTGAACAGGATCTTAGGGTGCCCCGAGTTGCAACGGCCGCTCAGACGTCGTCTTATAGTAAATAGTGCATTCCCTTGAGAGGGCAATTCAGCGTCTCCACCGATACAAGAATGTGGTCACTTCACCATTGACGCAAAATATCCTGGGGCTCAAAGCCTTTTCTATGTTCGGCTATCAGGTCATTGACAAAGAACTTTTAGTGCTTTAATCTGTTCCTTTCTACTTTTTGGACTCACTGCGATGCTACAGGTCTCTGTTTGACAACAATTTGGGCCCGGCAGAAAATTTCGAGGCACATGTTTCTCTTAAGCCATCGTCGGTCCCGAAATTGTATCGCTGCCGCCGCATTCCCTTCACCATTCACAACAAGGTAAAGGCTGCATTGAGTGTTAGCAATATCAGAATGTTGTTTCTCCAACTTCATCGAGTCAGTGGGCCATTATTTCGGTGATGATTCAGACGCCTGGTGGCGCTGAGCACCTTCGCAGCGATTATAAACAGATGGTCAACACGCAATGTGTCGCGAATTCGTGTCCCATTCTGCAACAGGCGGAGTTTTTGGCAGTGTTGTGAATGGGGCGAGGGGTGGACACTATTTTTATCACTTCCACTTGCTGTCGCTGGAAGCACTTTCTCGAACATCTCGGTCATCAACAACCCCTTTGGGATTTACCAGTTTAATCACTTGCTTTTGGAATTTCGTCTCCACCAGTAATTTAGCTACAATAATTCGAGTATTTGATTCAGAATATTCCCTGTGGCTTCAGTTACCTTGATGACATATGAATCATTGACCATAACTTCGGAGGAGCATTTATGGAACCTTCAGTCAGTTTTCCAACCTCCTGGAGAATGGAATCCATTGGAAGCTGGAAAAGTGCAGCTTCTTCTCTGCAAAGGTGCATTTCTTGGTTCATGTGCTTAGTTAAGGTTGTCTCATCCATACAGACAACCACATTAAGGTCACTGCCAAACTACCAGTACCCAAGAACTTGAAGCAGTTCCAGTCTTTTGTGGTAAGATTTCGTATTACGCTCAGTTCCTTCCCCCGGGCTGCAAACGTCTGACAGCCATTTAACCAGCTTCGCTAGGACATTGTGTCTGGTCTGTGGCTTTCCGACGGGCTTTACAGTCTCTCTGGCAACGTTTCTGCCCTGCTCCCTGTGTGACCTTTAACCCTGGCCTGTGATGCAACCCATTATAGTATTGGTCAGTGCTGGCCCATCAAAACCTGGACAGCACCGAACAGCCCTTCGCTTACGCATTGATGATGCTTTCTGCTACAGAGGCTGTAATGCTATTGTAAATACGCTTCTGGAAATGGAAAAAAGGACACATTGACACCGGTGTGTCAGACCCACCATACTTGCTCCGGACACTGCGAGAGGGCTGTACAAGCAATGATCACACGCACGGCACAGCAGACACACCAGGAACCACGGTGTTGGCCGTCGAATGGCGCTAGCTGCGCAGCATTTGTACACCGCCGCCGTCAGTGTCAGCCAGTTTGCCGTGGCATACGGAGCTCCATCGCAGTCTTTAACACTGGTAGCATGCCGCGACAGCGTGGACGTGAACCGCATGTGCAGCTGACGGACTTTGAGCGAGGGCGTATAGTGGGCATGCGGGAGGCTGGGTGGACGTACCGCCGAATTGCTCAACACGTGGGGCGTGAGGTCTCAACAGTACAACGATGTTGTCGCCAGTGGTCGGCGGAAGGTGCACGTGCCCGTCGACCTGGGACCGGACCGCAGCGACGCACGGATGCACGCCAAGACCGTAGGATCCTACGCAGTGCCGTAGGGGACCGCACCGCCACTTCCCAGCAAATTAGGGACACTGTTGCTCCTGGGGTATCGGCGAGGACCATTCGCAACCGTCTCCATGAAGCTGGGCTACGGTCCCGCACACCGTTAGGCCGTCTTCCGCTCACGCCCCAACATCGTGCAGCCCGCCTCCAGTGGTGTCGCGACAGGCGTGAATGGAGGGACGAATGGAGACGTGTCGTCTTCAGCGATGAGAGTCGCTTCTGCCTTGGTGCCAATGATGGTCGTATGCGTGTTTGGCGCCGTGCAGGTGAGCGCCACAATCAGGACTGCATACGACCGAGGCACACAGGGCCAACACCCGGCATCATGGTGTGGGGAGCGATCTCCTACACTGGCCGTACACCTCTGGTGATCGTCGAGGGGACACTGAATAGTGCACGGTACATCCAAACCGTCATCTAACCCATCGTTCTACCATTCCTAGATCGGCAAGGGAACTTGCTGTTCCAACAGGACAATACACGTCCGCATGTATCCCGTGCCACCCAATGTGCGCTAGAAGGTGTAAGTCAACTACCCTGGCCAGCAAGATCTCCGGATCTGTCCCCCATTGAGCATGTTTGGGACTGGATGAAGCGTCGTCTCACGCGGTCTGCACGTCCAGCACGAACGCTGGTCCAACTGAGGCGCCAGGTGGAAATGGCATGGCAAGCCGTTCCACAGGACTACACCCAGCATCTCTACGATCGTCTCCATGGGAGAATAGCAGCCTGCATTGCTGCGAAAGGTGGATATACACTGTACTAGTGCCGACATTGTGCATGCTCTGTTGCCTGTGTCTATGTGCCTGTGGTTCTGTCAGTGTGATCATGTGATGTATCTGACCCCAGGAATGTGTCAATAAAGTTTCCCCTTCCTGGGACAATGAATTCAAGGTGTTCTTATTTCAATTTCCAGGAGTGTATAATACTGCCATTAATCTGTATATTTGAAAAAAAAATTTTGTTCCATAATAATTTTCAAAAATCAAGCAAATACTATAACGAGAGTAAGCTTTTGTTAAGTGTATTTTATCTATTTAAAAATAACCTCTTTGACGTAGGTGGAATAAATGTATTAAAACATATTTTGTAAATAATTATGTAATATTTCAAATACAACTGTTATTAATTATGTCGATTTTGTATGTATATGCTGTCATGCAATTGTAGATGGTTCATACTTAGGGTTTTTGTAAGCAACAGTGTAAATTTGAAAGGTGTAGAGATCATAGGTAGAACGGAACTCCGTTCTGTGGTGGAATGGAAAAGGTGGTGGGGCGCGCGAGTGAGATTCGGCGCTCAAGTGGCTCAGTCAGTCGGCAGCTGCCCTACAAGTGGTGAACACGCATTACGATGGTGAAGCACTAGAGGCCCCGAATTTACCTGCAAGACTGGGTTTTTGGTCTCGGACGTGTTCTACACGGTTGGCGCAGTACGGCAATAAATTAATAGCTCAAAAATTTATAATTTTATCGTTGCCACCAAGAGGAAGACAGAGCTATGTACATCAAGAGTCGTACCTGCGCAAGTGTTACTACGCAGCACCGCCCCACGCCACCTTCGGCATCAGTAACAGGCAAAGTACTTTATTTAGAAGTGTATCACAGTATGAACCATCCCTCTTCAATCAGTGGAATATGTGTTAAATGTACCTTTGTGTTTAACCGTAATTTTCCTATGTCATTTACCTCAGTAGGATCCTTACCTAAACGAATTTATTCCGAGTATCCTGATGTTTATTGAAGATTGAATAATAGTAAATTACCGGCAAGAGTACAGTTTTAGTAGTAAATTCTGAAAATCATTATTAAATACTAAAGTTTGCACGTATCAGTTTAAGGGCCACCGCTTTGCGTGGCCGTGAGGATAAGTTTTCAATAGTATTTCTGAAAGTAAAGTAACATAATTGTTTAACTGCAACAATCTTAACAGTAATTGATCGTGTTGCTTCTCCATGTCAAAGAAAGCCAGACGAATATTGGTGTCAGTAAAACGTTAACAAATAACAGTCCTAAAGAAATGAAATTTAGTCGTGTTAAATAATAGTTTTAGTCATATGAATGATAGCTATAAGTTTAATATTTTTTGTATCCTTGTTGAAACATACGTGTGTCTTCTTTAGATAGTTACTGAAGTATAGTGATAAATTCCATTAGTAACAGAAAGTGGGATTAATAGTACTTACTGCCAAGTGACCGTAGTAAGTGAAAGTAGTTATTTATTCAGTGTCGAAAATTGACTTCATCTTTTTGTGTAGACACTGTGCCAGATTTGGGCTGGCGACCGTAAATTAAGCGAAACAGTTTATTGTTATAATAGGCCTTGACTGATAAAAGGTTTCCAAAAGTAATTATTCTCACTGCTTTTCCCCCAAACTGTATTTGGAGAAAGATAGTTTGATACTTTACCATTGGGTTGAACACGGTTAAAATCTTTCTCCGAGAGTCGATGGTTTGGAGTGTTAGTGCTAGTGATTTTGTGGTGGTGTTCCTGCCGCTACTTACTGCACAGTTCTGACATTCCGAATCGCAGGTCTTCCGTCTTTACAGTGGTAGAACTTAAACGTTCTGGTGCCGTATTGACGAGAACGCGAAAGTGCCGTTGCAAGAGGAGCTACTCACAGGTGGAAAAGGAGGCATTAGCTATCATTTTCGGGAGGTTAAGAAGTTCCACATCTTCCTGTATGAGTCGAGGTTCCTCATCATCCCTACCAACAAGCCACGAGTTGATGGTTCCCTTATTTGGCCCCCATTCAAAATGCAATACAGGACTGTCCACCAATTGCAGCGGTGTGTCCTCTTTCTCAGTGGCTACTCTTATGACTTCCATTACCACTCCACTGTCCAGCACACCAGTGCTGATACACTTTCGCAGCTGCCACTTGAGCCAGATCCAGAGTAGTGTGGGCAGAAGGCTCTGTGCTTGCAGCAAACCCTGTCAGGTTTTTGGTTGGCAGCATGGGAGTCCATGACCACCACAGCAGCTGACCTTTTGACAAAAATCGTTTCAGCAGGCCAGATGAGTTGACCAGAGAGTGTCTTGCGTGTGGATCCAGCGTGACGTACGTTCTTCCTCCTAGGTGCTCGATTCAACATTGTCCATATGGTCCTCATGCTTGCCATAGAGAAGCAATGTTGTCAAGTGGTGGCACCCTGGCATTGCGACGTCACGTTCTCCAGTTGCCTTATGCATCAGACTGGAGTACAACTCGGATGAAGGCGTTGGCTCGACATCACGTCTACTGACCAGTGATTGAACATGACGTTGAACATCTGGTGTGAACTTGTGGGGTTTATGCACACGACGAGGTCTCACTACTGTGCAGTTTCTGTCCTTGGCCCATCCTGAAGCAAACCTGAGTGCACGTCGAACTCGTGGGTCCATTTCTGGGCAGTCTGTGCTTGCTGGTGGTCGACGTATTGTAGAATTTTCCATGCATAGCCAAGCTGTCATCCACGTCATCGAGTGCCTCCGTTCACGCGTTGTCATTTATTTTTGTCACTGAGGGTTCCCCTTGTACCCTCATGTCCAAGAAAGGTAGGCAGTTTATGTCATGGGAGTTTCAAGACTTTTTCAGCTGCAATGCTGTTCAGCATGTGACTACTACCCCATGTAACCTGGCTTCTAATTCTAAGGTGGAGCACTTTGCGTGTACATTGAAGACCCAAATGAAGAAGCCCATGTCTACCTTTTCCCACGATTATGCAATGTCGAGTTATCTGGCTATGTTCTGGACGACTCTGGCAGCCCAATGGAATGTTTGCATCGGCGCCAACTGCAGGGTCTCTTGCATTTGTTGCACCCTGAGTCGCAAGCAATAGAGCCCTGTGGCCTTCCACGTTTTTCTCCTGTAGGTACTGTTTGGGACTTGCCTATCGGCCACTGGTTGGGGTGGCCAGTGTCGCGGTGGTCTACACAGATCGGCAGTTGTTTTCTGGCTTATATGGCCTTTTCAGTGGGGAGGAATTTAGTATCTCTGTTAGCAGACGTCACAAGGGAGGCAGATGGGCAGACATGGATAGAATAGCAGAGTAGTTCTAGAATCTGCCATGGAGGGCGCAGGGGTCATGTCGTATGGGCAGATCCACTGACGGAAGTGTTTGCTTGACAGCGGCACTAAGCGGGGCCGACCAGTGACCCTGCAAAGTTAAACCACTGCGTACCTAGGCTGGTGCATTGTACTAGGAGTTGTAGTGTCCTGAGTCATTAGCCAACAGTGCCTGCTCTGTGCTGAGTATATTGTTGTGCTCGTATCTACGTGGATCAGAGGCTCGACTTTCCATAGTTCAATTCGCAAAATTAATTTGTTCCAGTCAGGTGGTTCTTTTCCCCAGCTGTTACCAAGTCATCGTTCCTCTGTACCTGCGTTAACACTGTTGAATATTGCCATTGTAGAGTCACCTGCGTAAACTAAAGCTAAGTTTCAATATATTTTGTTTTTAATCATCTTTTTAATTATTGACAGCAAAATTTTTATGCATGCGACAGGAGGACAGGAGATCTATAATTTGCACAGTCCTTTGAATTTGCCCTCTTTTGTAATGCAGGAGTTCTACTATTATTTTATAAAGTATTACCTCCACTTCCTTTTTTTGTCTGTGAACATGACTTTCAATGGAAGTTGATTTCTCTCTTTTTTTAATAAAATCTCGATTAGCCAACATCGCATATAGGACATTTGAGAACTACTTTCGACAATTACCGGTAATCTTCAGACCAAATCATACATTGCAGTGTCTAAGATAAGATGACACATTGTCAATTAACTGTTAACAACGCAACGGAGTGTCAGGTTATATCTTCTCCTGGAAAGCCTTCTACAAATCGTAGTCAATTGTTACGGTAACCACAAGTTAACTGTGTCAATTATGTGCAAAACTATGGCTGTTTATATATGTGAATGTGCTGTCTGGTGGCATATTATTTTTGAACGAGAAAACCTCCCATGTTAAGTGTTTTGACCATAAAAGTATCAATAAAAAAATATATTTCTGTGTAAAAAAAAACTAAGAATAACAAAGACTATGAAAATATCATGTTAAGGAATTTATTTATAACTATTCGATAAGGACTTGGATGAAAAAGTGATCACTCTGTTATCAACTATCGAACCTACTAGACGCTTTTATATGAGATTGCTTCTGAACGCATGATTTTGTTAATTGTACATAAGTTTTTTTAGAATATATAATCAATTGGAAATAATTAATTATCACTATAATTCAAATTTTATCATTGGCCACCTGATATTCTTTTGTTGTATGGCCCATTGGCAGACATTATGTGAAATATAATTAATCAAATGATTTACGGACTTTATCCACAAGATAATAGGAAAAAATAATTTAAATATTTTTGGTATCAGGAAAAGAAAATATTTTTTGCAGAAAAGTTTTCATTAAAAATACGCGATGAAGGCAAAGATAATTTGGAAAATATTTCGAGTAGATTTCCCCACCATGTTATAGTTCTGGGTGGAGATTTTAATTTGCCGGATATAGACTGGGAGACTCAAACGTTCATAACGGGTGGCAGGGACAAAGAATCCAGTGAAATATTTTTAAGTTCTTTATCTGAAAACTACCTTTAGCAGTTAAACAGAGAACCGACTCGTGGCGATAACATATTAGACCTTCTGGTGACAAACAGACCAGAACTATTTGAATCAATTAAAGCAGAACAGGGAATCAGCGATCATAAAGCGGTTACTGCATCGATGATTTCAGCCGTAAATAGAAATATTAAAAAAAAGATTTTTCTGTTTAGCAAAAGTGACAAAAAGCAGATTACAGAGTACCTGACGGCTCAACACAAAAGTTTTGTCTCAAATACAGATAGTGTTGAGGATCAGTGGACAAAGTTCAAAACCATCGTACAATATGTGTTAGATGAGTATGTGCCAAGCAAGATCGTAAGAGATCGAAAAGAGCCACCGTGGTACAACAACAGAGTTAGAAAACTGCTGCGGAAGCAAAGGGAACTTCACAGAAAACATAAACATAGCCAAAGCCTTGCAGACAAACAAAAATTACGCGAAGCGAAATGTAGTGTGAGGAGGGCTATGCGAGAGGCTTTCAATGAATTCGAAAGTAAAGTTCTATGTACTGACTTGGCATAAAATCCTAAGAAATTTTGGTCCTATGTCAAAGCGGTAGGTGGATCAAAACAAAATGTCCAGACACTCTGTGACCAAAATGGTACTGAAACAGAGGATGACAGACTAAAGGCCGAAATACTAAATGTCTTCTTCCAAAGCTGTTACACAGAGGAAGACTGCACTGTGCTTCCTTCTCTAGATTGTCGCACAGTTGACAAAATGGTAGAAATCGAAATAGACGACAGAGGGATAGAGAAACAATTAAAATCGCTCAAAAGAGGAAAGGCCGCTGGTCCTGATGAGATACCAGTTCGATTTTACACAGAGTACGCAAAGGAACTTGCCCCTCTTCTTGCAGCGGTGTACCGTAGGTCTCTAGAAGAGCGAAGCGTTCCAAAGGATTGGAAAAGGGCACAGCTCATCCCCGTTTTCAAGAAGGGACGTCGAACAGATGTGCAGAACTATAGACCTATATCTCTAACGTCGATCAGTTGTAGAATTTTGGAACACGTATTATGTTCGAGTATAATGTATTTTCTGGAGACTAGAAATCTACTCAGTAGGAATCAGCATGGGTTTCGAAAAAGACGGTCGTGTGAAACCCTGCTCGCGCTATTCGTCCACGAGACTCAGAGGGCCTTAGACACGGGTTCACAGGTAGATGCCGTGTTTCTTGACTTCCGCAAGGCGTTTGACACAGTTCCCCACAGTCGTTTAATGAACAAAGTAAGAGCATACGGACTATCAGATCAATTGTGTGATTGGATTGAGGAGTTCCTAGATAACAGAACGCACCATGTCATTCTCAATGGAGAGAAGTCTTCCGAAATAAGAGTGATTTCAGATGTGCCGCAGGGGAGTGTCATAGGACCGTTGCTATTCACTATATACATAAATTACCTGGTGGATGACATCGGAAGTTCACTGAGGCTTTTTGCAGATGATGCTGTGGTGTATCGAGAGGTTGCAACAATGGAAAATTGTACTGAAATGCAGGAGGATCTGCAGCGAATTGACGCATGGTGCACGGAATGGCAATTGAATCTCAATGTAGACAAGTGTAATGTGATGCGAATACATAGAAAGATAGGTCCCTTATCATTTAGCTACAAAATAGCAGGTCAGCAACTGGAAGCAGTTAATTCCGTAAATTATCTGGGAGTACGCATTAGGAGTGATTTAAAATGGAATGATCATATAAAGTTGATCGTCGGTAAAGCAGATGCCAGACTGAGATTCATTGGAAGAATCCTAAGGAAATGCAATCCGACAACAAAGGAAGTAGGTTACAGTACGCTTGTTCACCCACTGCTTGAATACTGCTCAGCAGTGTGGGATCCGCACCAGATAGGGTTGATAGAAGAGATAGAGGGGATCCAACGGAGAGCAGCGCGCTTCGTTACAGGATCATTTAGTAATCGCGAAAGCGTTACGGAGATGATAGATAAACTCCAGTGGAAGACTCTGCAGGAGAGACGCTCAATAGATCGGTACGCGCTTTTGTTAAAGTTCCGAGAACATACCTTCACCGGAGACTCTAGCAGTATATTGCTCCCTCCTACGTATACCTCGCGAGGAGACCACGAGGATAAAATCAGAGAGATTATAGCCTACACAGAAGCATACCGACAATCCTTCTTTCCACGTACAATACGAGACTGGAATAGAAGAGAGAACCGATAGAGGTACTCAGGGTACCCTCCGCCACACACTGTCAGGTGGCTTGCGGAGTATGGATGTAGATGTAGATGTAGATAATAAATAACAATACAAGGAACATGCGTGCTTATTAGTAAATGGCGGACTGGTACAAATGTTTTAATCTTGTTTTAACTGCCATAAATAATATTTAAATCATAATTAACAGTACAAAAGGTCAGTGTTTAATAAATAATTAACGTTATTGAGAACAATATTGCAGATATGTAGGTGAGTACATCGTGTTTCTCTCTGCAACAATATTTATTTATCTGGCATTAATTAGTGCAGTTTTAAACAAGCCACGCGTATTTTTGAGCTAGCCATGTGTCTTGACTACATAAGCAAATTGTTACAACCCAGCCTAGTATCTTTACTCGGAATTGTTTGCCTACGTAGTAACGTTGATGGTTGTTAGCTTATATTTTCGCCACTACTACAAGTGTGCAAAATATACGCGACGTCACGACTTATAAATATTTTCATTAATGATTCCAAACGTAACAAACCTATACCTTTTATACAAAAAAGAAGAAAGAGAGAGAGAGAGAGAGAGAGAGAGAGAGAGAGAGAGAGACGATGTAAGCTTTGAACTCACACTTGTAACATGAGTAAATCGTTAAATACAGACAAGCGCAGGAGTTGTCCATACCAACTGACATATCGGATAGCCATGATGTTTGATGACAGCAACAAACTTTCCATGAAGTGGTTGTACACAAATTTACCTTACTCGTATTTATTTTTAGCTTTATTTTTCGTGTCTTTTGCTCTAAGACCCGAAGCATTTTATTTACTTCATTCTTTGAGTCTGCCACTGTTGCAGTGCCACCGGCAAATATGCATACCATCAATTTTTCCTTTCGTTGTTGTTATTGCCTCCTTGATGAATGTATTAAATAAATATGTGATAGAGGGCACCCCTGTCTACTCCCCTACTAATTTATACTTTTTCTTCCTGCCATTATCATTCACTTCAGTACTTCAATTTTTATTTGTACTGAAAATTATTCGCCTGTTCTTCCAGTCAAATCTTATTTTGCGCATTGCTTTAAATAACAATTTCCAGTCTACGATATCAAAGGCCCCTACTAGGTCTATAGATGCTGTGTATGTGTTGTTGTTCACTTCGAACTTTCTTTTCAAAATTTGTCCTAGTGCCAATATTGTAACCCCATTCCTTTTCTTAGTCTAAAGCCGAGTTCATCATTGGCTAAATTCCAGTCTACTTACTTTCGAGCCCCTCTTTAATTACTGACAGAAGTTGCTTTTTGCATGTGACAAGATAGTCAGTGCTCTAACATTCATACAGTCCTTTGGATTTGTCCTCTTGTGTAATGTTAGAGTTCTATTTTTTGTAGTCAGTTGATACGTTGATGTAGTCACTGCCGTTTCATAGGAGCTTTACAGAGGTGTCATTTAAACACATCGCTTTATGATATTTTAAACTATTTAACGCAAGAAAGAACTTTTCTTTTGTTATTGTGGTCTCTTATTATTTTAATCAGTTTGTCTTTTGTCTTCAGTACACTAGTCCAAACTTCCTCTTTCAGCACCACTGTAGAGGTACTCTTTCCATCTGATATTTACATCTTTTATGTGAAACAACAGTTTCCCCTTTTATGATCTCGCACTTCGTTACTCTTGGTTCTCTCTCTGTGCTGCAAAAGTTTATTGTAAGAGTAAACTTCATCCTGTCTCATTCTAAATACTATCTTCGACTTCTTTGCTTTTTTTCCCAGACATTTTTCTTACTCCAGACAGAGCATTGTTATCTTTTTTATCATTGCTTTATATTGATCAGGGATGTTTTCTTTTAGTCTTTTACTTTTGCCAATGATCTACAGTATTTTTGGTGTCATCCAAAGATTCCTATGTTCTGTATTTCTTATTCCAAATACATCTCTGGCTGCATTTGTTTTTAATTTGACTTATATTTCCTATTTGATCCCATTGTTGCATGCTTGAATTCCTGCACAATCCTTTCATCCTTCAATGTATATGCTCCCCATTTCTTTGTTACATTGCCTCTTAAATCTGATACTGCAGTTTGCCACAAAAAGTGTACGATCACCCTCTGTATGAGCACTAGGGTAACTGTGGTAGATTTTATGTGCTTCCTGTATCTCTGTTTTACTGTTGCGTATTCAGTCACATATCTCTCACTATCACCAGGTGTCTCCTGTGTGTAGCGTATTATTTTCAGAACTTCATAATATGTGTTCATTAGAACCATCTCATTTAGTTCGCAAAATCTTAATAAATTTTCACATCTGTGTGTTCCTTCCAATTTAAGTTTTTCGTAATTGTAATTCCTAGGTATTTAGATGAGTTTATGGCCTTTACATTTGACTGATTTATCGTGTAACCTAAGTTTAACGGATTCCTTTTAACACTCATGTGGATGACCTCACACTTTTCGGTATTTAGAGTCAATCGCCAATTTTCACGCCATACATATATCTTTTCTAAATCGTTTTGCAGTTTGTTTTGATCTTCTGATGACTTTATTAGTCGATAAACGACAGCGTCGTCTGCAAACAATCTAAGACGGCTGTTCAGATTGTCTCCTATATCGTTTATATAGCTACAGACAGCCAAGAGCCTATATCACTACCTTGGGGAACACCAAAAATCTCTTCTGTTTTACTCGATGACGTAGCGTCAATTACTACGAACTGTGACCTCTCTGACAGGAAATCACAAATCCAGTCACATAAACGAGACTATATTATGTTGCCACGAAATTTCATTACAAGCCGCTTCTGTGGTACAGTGTCAAAATCCTTCTGGAAATCTAGAAATACGGAATCAATTTGGAATCCCTTGTCGATAGCGCTCAGCACTTAGTGTGAGTAAAGAGGCTAGTTGTATTTCACAGGAAGGATGTTTTCTAAATCCGTGTTGACTGCGTGTTAATAGACCGTTTTCTTCGAAGTGATTCATAATGTCGAAAACAATGTATGTTCAAATCTGTTTATACATATCTGTATCTATTTTATTTATTGTTTTACCACGTCTTTTATATCTTTTTCACTACACAAATGTTTCTCAGAACATCGTATTCCACATTTACACTGCAAATGAATGAACATGAATACCTCATTTTTTCTCATACCTGTGGTTATTTTTTAATGAACGATTTACTATTTTGGCAGTAACTTTATTTACATGTTGATTGCAAGTGCTATTTAAAAGCTGCGCTAATATAAAAGTGGTCAATCGCCTGCGTTAGCAGATATCATAATTAAAAACAGTAATAAAAGACGCCTCTTTCAATAAGGCATAAATAATTGTGCAAATAATACACATTGCCAATCTGTTGTCATTTATTGTGAACACAACTGCACAAGAATACTGCCTCATTTATTTAAGGGCAAACCTTTATTTACAATTACTGTAAATTATTTGAATGTAACCAAGTATTTCTAACATTTCTTCATTTAAATATGGCTATAACATATTGGTTTAGTCCGGGAAGTGGGCATGTTAACTCAAATTACGTCTCTAGAACTTGAGAACGATGTATTTTTGGTGGGAATGGTTCTCAGCCAATGAGAGTTGGACATTGGCGGAACACTGCTGGAGTCAAGTGGAGACTCGGACGTTTCGAGCGGCGTGCTCAAGGGAGCTATTCGAGGCACTGTCGAGTTCCTAAAAAAGCCAGATCTGTATACGGTAGCATGCGTCGTTTCATCGTGGAGGTGCTTAATTCTGGACGCTGAAATGCCGCAATCATGCTTCTGAAGGGACTTTATAATGCGAGAGGGCTGAATATGTTCCAGAGTGGGACCATAACCTTTTCCGCTTGAATTACGAAACTGAAAACAACCAGAGTTTGGGTTACTATTCTTTGCATCACATGTTTTAATTTGTGAATCATCATGTGGAACTCTGAACTGGTTTGAGCTGGTGAATGCTCCTGTATTGTGATTACGAAATTGACTCAGTATCTTTGATGACTATTTAGTCTGGGGAATTTTCTCTCATTCTCGTAACGCTCTCAACGTAACTTTACTGCATTTGATAGTGGCATTTTTTGTCTATATTTTTAATAAATATCGTAGGACCACTTCCAGTTCATTTGATATGTCCTTTCTTGAATAAACATTATTCACCATAATTCGCTGTCGTCTACATCAATTACAGAAGTGAGAATAGAACCCTTGTTATTCAGTTATTCATTTAACTTTTATTTTGTATTTCTCTGTATTTTATTAATTCAAGTACCTGAATTACTAGTAAAAACGAAGCTTGTTTACTCGTATGAATGCTGTTTAGGAAGAGCAACTACAGTAGCAGTAACCGTTCGGTACCGTCGCAGACTGTTAACTTCACAGTTAATTGACAAAGATAAAGCCTGTCTCTTGAAAGGAGCCTGGCAGATTTTCGTATGTAACAAATCTCAAACTACCTTCAATTCCTGCAGGAAGCATCAAACAAAGCTGGAAAGTAAATTTTAGTCAGCCCTTGCAAAATAAAAAATCACTGTATGCTTCTTCTCTGAGAAACGTCGAACAAAATAATTTCACTCCTTGTGTGCTTTATTTCGACGTAGCAATTAGACAACAGATCTTGACGGTAAGATGTGATGTTGATATACAATCTCATTACATGTCAGTCAACTACCACAGCGATATTCATTTATATTTCAGTTGTTGTATTTTTCTTAAGTAATTCAATTCAGACAAGAGACCGGCAACAGTGGTCGGCATGTTCTTCTTCGGTTGCTGTGCGGTAGTGGTCGGCTTATTGTACTTGGCGGCAGCGACGAAGATGATGCAGTCGACGCTTTGCAGCACCCTTCCTCACAACATGAAACTAACTGAAACAATCATTTATATAAAAAAATATCAAACAACATATTTGAGTAAGAAAATAAATTCAGAAATCGGTACCTTAAGATAATTTGTCTTATCTTCTCATTTGCACTCTGAGGCATTAAGAATCATGGCATAACTGCCGCTATTTCCCGTTACACCGCCAAGGTAGCTGAAGTATAGGTATTCGAAGAGCCACCGTTTCGAAGATTTGTACTGAATACAGGGAAAGGAGAAAAAACATCAACCAGTAAATCACAACACGGACGAAAGCGAGTGTTGAGTTATCGTGAAAGGCGGTTACTGAAGAGCATTGTGACGAAAAATAACAGGACGACGGCTGTAAAAGCGACTGCAGAACTGTATGTAACATTTGAAAACCTTCCACCACCGAAACAACACGAAGGGAGATCTAGAAACAGGAAGTTGCACGGTGAGCTGGAATTCCAAAACCCCTAATCATTGTGCAGTTGCCAGCAAATCGAAAATGTGGCGCCTAAGCCGTAAAACCTGGCCTTGAGAGCAATGGAAGAATGTCGTTCGTTCGGATGAGTCTTGTTTCACACCGTTTCCCACTTCTTGCCGAGTTGATGTCGCAAGCGTGAAACACGGGGGGCGTTCGGTAGGCCATTTGGCAGCCATAATGTGGTATTCCACCGGACCCATAGTTACACTGGAAGGTCATGTTATTGCCAAGGAATATGTGACAGTTGTGACTGGTCAGGTCTGTCCCACGATACGGTATTTGTCCCGCAATGGTGATGCTGTGTTCCAAGAGGACGAGGTCCCTGTGCAAACAGTTCATACCGCCCAGGACTGGTTTCGTGAACACCAGGATAGATTGTTGCATGCCAGCCGACGTGGCCGAGCGGTTCCAGGCGCTTCAGTCCAGAACCGCGTTGCTGCTACGGTCGCAGGTTCGAATCCTGCCTCGGGCATGGATGTGTGTGATGTCCTTTGGTTAGTTAGGTTTAAGTAGTTCTAAGTCTAGAGGACTGATAACCTCAGATGTTAAGTCCCATAGTGCTCAGAGCCATTTGAAACATTTTTGATTGTTGCATCTCGCCTGGCCCTCACAGTCACCAGATCTCAACATTACTGAGGATTTGTGGACCACTTCGGAGAGAATGGTGCGTGATTGCTATACACGTCCATCATCGTTACTGCACTTGCCACTGCTCTGAAGAAAGAACGGTACACGATTCTTTTGGAAACCATACAGAATCTGTATTTATCCATTTCGAGTCGATTGTTTTGAATGCCACAGTTTTTCCTATACTTTATAAGGCAAGATAATGTGATATGTTCTCGAAGTATCCAAATGTTTTTCCATCGCTTGTATATGCTGATATCTATCTTATCAGAAGGCGCTTAGAAAAAAATACTGTTTCGAATGTGGGTAATACTTATGTTTGAGTGAACAGTTCCTGTGGAAAGAAGGAAACAACGAAAGTCTTAATACGACGGCAGAGCCTGTCGTGAGAGCCCCATTTGGTCTCATTTATAGCGCAACGGACAAGTTGTAAGTAGGCTGTTTAGGTTTTTATGTTGGTAACGGCATGTAGCGCTCTGTGTGAAAATCACTGACTGTGCTGTGTGCAGTCTGTGGCATTGTGGGAATATTCGCTTGTGTAGTGTTGGTCAGCTGGATGTGAACAGCGCGTAGATTTGGGCAGTTGGAGGTGAGCTGCCAGCAGTGGTGGATGTGGAGAGAGTAATGCCAGAGTTTTGAGAGGTTACTGTAAGCGGACGATCTGGACGTGTGTCCTCCAGAAAAAGGAAATTTGTAAAGATGGATGTCATGAATTGATAGATATACACTCCTGGAAATTGAAATAAGAACACCGTGAATTCATTGTCCCAGGAAGGGGAAACTTTATTGACACAGTCCTGGGGTCAGATACATCACATGATCACACTGACAGAACCACAGGCACATAGACACAGGCAACAGAGCATGCACAATGTCGGCACTAGTACAGTGTATATCCACCTTTCGCAGCAATGCAGGCTGCTATTCTCCCATGGAGACGATCGTAGAGATGCTGGATGTAGTCCTGTGGAACGGCTTGCCATGCCATTTCCACCTGGCGCCTCAGTTGGACCAGCGTTCGTGCTGGACGTGCAGACCGCGTGAGACGACGCTTCATCCAGTCCCAAACATGCTCAATGGGGGACAGATCCGGAGATCTTGCTGGCCAGGGTAGTTGACTTACACCTTCTAGAGCACGTTGGGTGGCACGGGATACACGCGGAAGTGCATTGTCCTGTTGGAACAGCAAGTTCCCTTGCTGGTAGAGGAATGGTAGAACGATGGGTTCGATGACGGTTTGGATGTACCGTGCACTATTCAGTGTCCCCTCGACGATCACCAGAGGTGTATGGCCAGTGTAGGAGATCGCTCTCCACACCATGATGCCGGGTGTTGGCCCTGTGTGCCTCAGTCGTATGCAGTCCTGATTGTGGCGCTCACCTGCACGGCGCCAAACAAGCATACGACCATCATTGGCACCAAGGCAGAAGCGACTCTCATCGCTAAAGACGACACGTCTCCATTCGTCCCTCCATTCATGCCTGTCGCGACACCACTGGAGATGGGCTGCACGATGTTGCGGCGTGAGCGGAAGACGGCCTAACGGTGTGCGGGACCGTAGCCCAGCTTCATGGAGACGGTTGCGAATGGTCCTCGCCGATACCCCAGGAGCAACAGCGTCCCCAATTTGCTGGGAAGTGGCGGTGCGGTCCCCTACGGCACTGCGTAGGATTCTACGGTCTTGGCGTGCTTCCGTGCGTCGCTGCGGTCCGGTCCCAGGTCGACGGGCACGTGCACCTTCCGCCGACCTCTGGCGACAACTTCGATGTACTGTGGAGACCTCACGCGCCACGTGTTGAGCAATTCGGCGGTACGTCCACCCAGCCTCCCGCATGCCCACTGTACGCCCTCGCTCAAAGTCCGTCAACTGCACATACGGTTCACGTCCACGCTGTCGCGGCGTGCTACCAGTGTTAAAGACTGCGATGGAGCTCCGTATGCCACGGCAAACTGGCTGACACTGACGGCGGCGGTGCACAAATGCTGCGCGGCTAGCGCCATTCGACGGCCAACGCCGCGGTTCCTGGTGTGTCCGCTGTGCCGTGCGTATGATCATTGCTTGTACAGCCCTCTCGCAGTGTCCGGAGCAAGTATGGTGGGTCTGACACACCGGTGTCAATGTGTTCTTTTTTCCATTTCCAGGAGTGTATATTATGACTTTTAAATATTATTAAGGTATATACATTGTTTGTTCTCCATCAAAATTTTTCATTTGCTAACTATGCCTAACAGTAGTTAGAGCCTTCAGTACCTAGAATCTTTTATTTAGCTGGCAGTATTGGCGCTCGCTGTATTGCAGAAGCTCGAGTAAGGAAGACTTTGGTGAGGTAAGTGATTCAAGAAAGGTATAGATTATTGTTAGTCAGGGCCATTTTTTTTTGTAGGGATTACTGAAAGTCAGATTGCGTTGCGCTAAAAATATTGTGTGTCAGTTTAGTAATGATCAGAATATGTAAAGACAGAACTGTCTGAGTACGTTCAGTTTTACCCAGCTGTCTTTGTATCAAATAACGTGGAAGTTTTCCAGCTCAGTAATTCATAATTTTCCAAAGGGGACGTTTCAGATCTATGGTCAATGGCTGGTGAAGACTCCCATTGTAGGAAGTCACTGTTGTTCAGCCAACGACCTTGTTAAGCACTCGTCACCGTTGGTTTCATGCATCATTGGTGTGTCTCTGTAAAGGTTTTCCTGAGTTACACACAAAATTTAACACAGTGTTGCTGCTCTAACTCTGCCGTTTCGAAATTCGCAAATTGTTCTTCCGAAATTCGCAAACTGTGCGTTACAACGTACAATAACTAACAGACATATGACAATGAAACTTCCGGAAGTTACACATTAAACACCGTCGTATGCAGGGATGCCAACCGCATTTCGCTCCAACACACCATTGGGGAGAAATTACGAATGTTCCAGAATTTTTTGAACAGACCTCGTACAAAAATATTTCAGACCGTAAAATGTTGATGGAACGAGAAGACATAGCCGCACGCTGACGCAGAGTTTTGCGTGAAACGAAAGATATTAATTTCGAGGACATTGTTTGGCTCGATGACTCAAGGGTGCATGCAGATATTACTGTTATGAAAAATTGTTGTGACGACATAGGAGAAGGTATTGGAAAAGGTGGTAGAATTATTCTTTTGCATGCTAGTACATACCATGGCTGTATTCGCGACTGTCAAACGCTTTTCAGATGCAACAAAACGTCAGAGTACCACGAGGAAATGAATTATGAAACATTTTTATATTGGTTCGAAAATACGTTGTTACCAGATTTAGAAAATCAGTCAGTAACGGTTATCGACAATGCCCCGTACCATTCAGTTTTAGAGGATAAGACTCCAACCTTAGCGCCTCGAAAGGTAGAAATTATTTATTGGTTACGACAACACAGAGCAAGTGCTGATGATTCATTGAAGAAAGTAGAATTATTAGAACTCGTATCACTTCACAATCCACAGTTTTCAATCTTTGTTATCGACGAGGAAATATGGACACAGAATCATAAGATTACCATCTTATCACTTCCATTTTAACACTATTGAACTTATTTGGGCGCAAGTGAAGGGATGTTGCTCGCGAAAATAATAAGTTTACTCTGAGTGAAGTTAAGAAACTGACTATCCAGGGGCTGGAAAATGTCACTGAAATGGACTGGAGGGCTGTTGTGATGCATACGAAGCGAGTATTTGACAACGCGTGGAATAATGAAGGTCTTCTCGAAGATAGTGTTACGGAACTTATTATTACCTCCAGTTACTCATCCACTTCGGAAAGTTCAATTGACTGTCATGACTGGCACCCACCCTCTTTTGGACAGCGCAGCTGAGGGCAGCTAGCAATCAGTGGAGGTATGTACATAAAAAAGTTTCTTACTTTTAAACATTGTACATTATTTCTATGTGCCGTGCCTGTGTAGCCTATAATGTGTAACGGTGTGAGGATAGTTCCACGTAACTAATGAAAGCGAGAAATTGCAGTTTGCTTTTGGCATCGATTTCTCTCTTGAGTTTGCTCGCAGTTTAATCGCTGTGAACATAGCGGGCGTGATGAATAGCTCTGCCACAAGTTATTGACTGCCGTCTAATCGGATACATTACCTACCACGAAGTTGTGGTTATGATAGGAGTTCAGTCAGTTAAAATCAGCTGTCGACAGAGCATTTCCGTCTCCCTTCACACCTCAAAACGCCCACTGCCAATATCGCTTCGCATCACACTAAGAAAAGTGGGCCTCACACGTTCAATAGTATTATCAATATATTGACCACCGGAGAGCGGACATTGTCAATCCCAGAAATACTGACGAGGGTATTGATGGCTCCAAAAATATTCTAGTAGCGTACTGAGCGTGTGGGGTCGAGCATTGAAGGTTTGACAGTATTCGCCGTTCAGGTGTTGCCAGAAGATCATGAAACCGCCACACAGTGATAATGCGCATTTTTCATGTATCTGAGCATAATATCTCTCAGATGCAATTTTTTTAGCAGTCTTTTAACAGATAACAGTTGTAAAAGAACTATTCAGTAGTCGCATTTATCACTTTACAGTGATCAATCGAGCATTCTCAGCGGCATTATTTTGTTCTTTAATTTACAAACATAGTAGGCCTCGCCATGTACTGCACATGCAGTTGCTGTGAAATACATATCTGCCTCGTCATATTATTTACCTTAATTACTTGAATATATCACTGCAGTAAAGATATAATTACTTCAAAGGTTTCAATAACATTTTTGCAATTTGTGTATGACGATATTACAGACTAAATTTCAAGCATTCGAATGTCCTGCCTGTTGCCAGAAATCTTAATTATACGTAATCTCGTCGACTGCGATTGCTTCTCCCACTGACCAAGTTTGCTTTCCCATTTTACGTTCAAAGAATGTTCAAATGTGTGTGAAATTTTATGTGACTTAACTGCTAAGGTCATCAGTCCGTGAGCTTACACACTACTTAACCTAAATTATCCTAAGGACAAACACACACACCCATGCCTGATGGAGGTTCAAAATGGCTCTGGCACTATGGGACTTAACTTCTAAGGTCATCAGTCCCCTAGACTTAGAATTACGTAAGCTAAACCTAACTAACCTTAGGACATCACACACATCCATGCCCGAGGCAGGATTCGAACCTGCGACCGTAGCGGTCGCACGGTTCCAGACTGTAGCGCCTAGAACCGCTCGGCCATCCCGGCCGGCTCCCGAGGGAGGACTCCAACCTCCGCCGGGACCAGCCGCACAGTTCATGACTGCAGCGCCTTAGATCACTCGGCTAATCCCACGCGGCAGTGCCCATTTTACTTCGTATGGGCATTATTAATTTGTCGTAAGATGAAGTACTCATACGAAAATTGTTTGACGTCTTTTGTTTCCGACGTTAAGATTTTAGTTAATAAATTAACACACGAAAAGTAGCTCCTTTTTCTACCATTCTCGGACGTATTGCCCCATTTTCGTTGCCCCCTACAGCTAAAATAATTGCGGCACACGCTTTCTTTTGCGTGTTCGATATCTTAACCTTGTAAAATGATGAAAACAGAAGCAACGCTGCTTTGGCAGAGCATTTATTTAGATTATGGCGACATAGTTTGCCGAAGTCGGAAATCTGAATAAACGCTTTACTAAGGAGGTTGTGGCAATTTGAAGTTTGTTACTTCTATTTTCATATCAATATAGATCTTCCCCAGAATGAAATACTGTCAAGCATATATAATCTTGTAAAATTGCGTTGCACACTGACAATACTGACAATATTATTGATGGAGTGAGGATCGCTTTAATATCTTAAAGGCCTGAAAAACTAGAATTGTCAAGAAATAATGACCATGTGCAGGATTGTTAAAAGCACCTGTGAAGTGAATCGCCGTATGTTGTCTGTAATAGAGCTGTAGCCGGCAGCTGATGTGGCAACAGTGTTGCTGCAAGTAACACATGTCAGCTATCAAGTAATTTTAAACGGACTACAGTCCACCTACGTACGATGCGTGGGTAGTACAAGGAAAACCATGCGACTGGTATCGAGTTACGTCATGACCTGGAATATAACTCAAACTGTTGGCACCAATGTGTATTTCGTCCAACCTCATCTTAATGCGGCTGTTAGGCACGTTAACATGGGGCTAGGGAGAGCGATGGTGGCAGAGGGCATGGGTTAAATTCCAGTGGTGCCAGTTGGATCTATCAGTAGATTGGGTTTCTCTAGGCATGGCCTGCTCCTCAACATATATGGGAAGAGGAGGCTGGCAAAGCTTATAGATGACAGTGTAGTGGGTGGTGGTGGAATCACCCATGGAAAAATTCCTGTAGTAGTTGATGTTAGAGCTGCACATTTTTTAGATTGAAGTCAGCTGATAGGTATACCTGTGTAAAGGAAGACCCTCTGACTATCAGCTCATCTTCAGAGGACGTCATGTTTCCAAGCAGCGAAGGAGTTAGCATATTTCATCAAAATGTAAGAGGTATTAAAGATAAAGTGAGTGAACTTCTTATAGATGTTGACACTGAAATTACTGGTATGTTGGAGCAACACTTAAATAATTTGACAATTCAGAGGCTTCCTTTACCAGGATACAGATTAGCTGGCTGTTTTACAAGGAGTTCCTTGCGGGGTGGGGGAGTGGCTATGTACGTAAAAACCAGTATTCTGTTTGAGTCCATAGATGTATCACGGTACTACGCTGAACAGATATTTGAATGCTGTGCAGGGGCACTTGAATTTAGTGAAACTGAACTTCTAATTGTTGTTGTTTATAGGTCCCCTAACTCTTGACTTGAGAGCATTTCTGCTCAAGCTAGAGAGGGTTCTTGAATCACTTTGAAGGAAGTACCAGAAATTAGTTATATGTGGTGACTCAAATATAAATTTTGTATATGATGGTGCAAAAAAAAAGGATGTTGGTAGATTTCCTAAATTAGTATCATCTGATGCTGACTGTGTTTTTTTCCAACTATGGTGCAGGGGAACAGTAGCACAGCCATAGACAATATTTATATTCATTCTTCATTATGTAGAGTCTCTTTTTATTTCTTTCTTGTTATTCTTATTATTTGTCAGGCATGGAGAGATGGGCTACATGGGTTCTTCCCTTGAATCAGAGGATGAGGTACAATAAAACATCCCTTACTCCAAGAGTTATTTATTGACAAACATTTCCTTGACAACAGTGCATTCAGCGGACTTCAACCGGTTTACTTTACTCGCTTGGTTCAGTGCTTCCGTAGCAACACGGCGTAGTGGCCTCGGTGCTGGCGGCGGCGGGAGATGCTAACGTAGACTGCAAGGAATGCCCCAGAGGCAGCAGCTGACGACGGCCGCACGTGGCGAGCGCTGCTTACGCGGCAAGACTGTGTGCCGGCGAGTGTACTGGCTTGCAATTCCGAGCGGCTGGCCGGCCACTGCGATGGCGAAAGTTGTCCCGTGCTAGGAGCGAACCCGTGTTCTCAGATTCGGCGGCTCTGGGCGGCGTCCATTGAAATGGAGTTCTTCCCAATTCACGGGTGACTTCACTGGTTCGGCCGCATCCCTTCGTCCGAACCAATCACCCGGGTTATTCACTATACGTCTCCCTCTGTTGCTATAGGTGAGACTTCGACTTTAATGACTTGACTCAGAACGAAGACTCGACTTCTGTGACTTACTGGCGAAGGGACGACATCTTCTTCTTTCTTCGTAAGTCGTGGTAACTAGACGCTGCTATAAGGTTTGAAGCTGTCCTAGACGCTGCTATCAGGTTCGATGCTGTCCTATGACCTCCATAGCTGCCGCTTCTTCTTCATGCGTACCGTCGGGAGCACATCAGCACGCCCAGCAAACGTCACGAGGCTTCCGGAACATGACAAGCGTACTCCATAAGTTGACCAGCACTTCCAGCAGACTTCGAGCAGACTCCCAGTAGACTTCAGAAGAAGCTGCAAACTTCGAGAGGGAGCTGCCTCTTTCCGGGGTATTTATTTCGTGTTCCTGCTGACGGCGTAACGTTTGTAGCACAGTGACTGACCTCTGTGGTTCGATGCTAGAAGGTTCCCTCGTGTATCGTACACGTGACTTATGCTGGCTCCTGATCCGCCTGCACTGCTTTCCAACGGGGCGGGCAATGTCCTCCGGACGACGCCCCCAGTAGACTACTGACTGCTTGGTTCGCATACTCGATCGGACGATTACCTCTCCGCGGTCCTGCTCTACTTCCGTGTATCTGCTAGCGTGCTTGACTCCTTGTAACGTCCTTCACCAAGTCTTTACTAAATTTTATAACTAATATTTACACATACGATCACTACACCTATTACAATTACTAGATGGGCATTCTGTTAGTAAAAGGGTGAATGGCCTCTCAGACCATGATGCACAAATTTTAACACTAAAGAGCTTTTGCAGTCAAACAAATGTCACATATAATTACAAACTATGAAGTAAGTTAATCCAACAGCAATAGATAGTTTTTAAACCTTGTCAAGGAATAAGAGTGGTAGGATGTTTATAGTGCCGATAACATAGATGATAATTATAATGCTTTGTTTAACACATTTCTCATGCTCTTTGAGAGTTGCTTTCCATTAGAACGTTTTAAACTGGGTACTAGCAACAGAACGTAGCTCGGGTGGATTACAAATGGGATAAGGATATCATGTAGAATGAAGTGGGAATTATATCAAAATGTTAGAAGTAGTCATAATCAAGCTACAATAGCCCATTACAAACAGTACTGTAAGGTGCTTAAAAATGTTATCAGGAAGGCAAAGGGTATGTGGTACCCAAATAAAATACACTCCTGGAAATGGAAAAAAGAACACATTGACACCGGTGTGTCAGACCCACCATACTTGCTCCGGACGCTGCGAGAGGGCTGTACAAGCAATGATCACACGCACGGCACAGCGGACACACCAGGAACCGCGGTGTTGGCCGTCGAATGGCGCTAGCTGCGCTGCATTTGTGCACCGCCGCCGTCAGTGTCAGCCAGTTTGCCGTGGCATACGGAGCTCCATCGCAGTCTTTAACACTGGTAGCATGCCGCGACAGCGTGGACGTGAACCGTATGTGCAGTTGACGGACTTTGAGCGAGGGCGTATAGTGGGCATGCGGGAGGCCGGGTGGACGTACCGCCGAATTGCTCAACACGTGGCGCGTGAGGTCTCCACAGTACATCGATGTTGTCGCCAGTGGTCGGCGGAAGGTGCACGTGCCCGTCGACCTCGGACCGGACCGCAGCGACGCACGGATGCACACCAAGACCGTAGGATCCTACGCAGTGCCGTAGGGGACCGCACCGCCACTTCCCAGCAAATTAGGGACACTGTTGCTCCTGGGGTATCGGCGAGGACCATTCGCAACCGTCTCCATGAAGCTGGGCTACGGTCCCGCACACCGTTAGGCCGCCTTCCGCTCACGCCCCAACATCGTGCAGCCCGCCTCCAGGGGTGTCGCGACAGGCGTGAATGGAGGGACGAATGGAGACGTGTCGTCTTTAGCGATGAGAGTCGCTTCTGCCTTGGTGCCAATGATGGTCGTATGCGTGTTTGGCGCCGTGCAGGTGAGCGCCACAATCAGGACTGCATACGACCAAGGCTCACAGGGCCAACACCTGGCATCATGGTGTGGGTAGCGATCTCCTACACTGGCCGTACATCTCTGGTGATCGTCGAGGGGACACTGAATAGTCCACGGTACATCCAAACCGTCATCGAACCCATCATTCTACCATTCCTAGACCGGCAAGGGAACTTGCTGTTCCAACAGGACAATGCATGTATCCCGTGCCACCCAACGTGCTCTAGAAGGTTTAATTCAACTACCCTGGCCAGCAAGATCTCCGGATCTGTCCCCCATTGAGCATGTTTTGGACTGGATGAAGCGTCGTCTCACGCGGTCTGCACGTCCAGCACGAACGCTGGTCCAACTGAGGCGCCAGGTGGAAATGGCATGGCAAGCCGTTCCACAGGACTACATCCAGCATCTCTACGATCGTCTCCATGGGAGAATAGCAGCCTGCATTGCTGCGAAAGGTGGATATACACTGTACTAGTGCCGACATTGTGCTTGCTCTGTTGCCTGTGTCTATGTGCCTGTGGTTCTGTCAGTATGATCATGTGATGTATCTGACCCCAGGAATGTGTCAATAAAGTTTCCCCTTCCTGGGACAACGAATTCACCGTGTTCTTATTTCAATTTCCAGGAGTGTAGCTAATTCACAGGATAAAATTAAACCATATGGTCAGTTGTGAAGGAAGTGTCTGGTCAGTAGCACAAGGTCGATGATATAAAGTCAGTTCATAGCAAAAATATTTCTGTTATTAATAAATCAGATATATGTACAGTATTTAATAATTATTTTCTGAGCTTTGCTGGTGAATTAAATCAAAATTTAGTTTCTGCAGGTAATCATATAACTTTCTTGGCAAATGCCTTTCCGAGATTGATGTCTGAAATACTCGTTGTTGATACCGACAATGGGGAGCTTGAGCCAATAACTAAATCACTGAATACTAAGGACTCCCATGGCTATGACGGAATGCTTAGCAGAACATTAAAGTACTGTGCTGTACATGTTAGCCCTGTATTTAGCCATATTTGTAATTTTTCCTTTAGGAATGGTCAGTTTCCTGAACGACAAAAGTACTCAGTAGTAAAGCCGCTTTAAAAAAAATGGGAGAAAGGGATAATGTAGATAATTTAGACCTATTTCTATGCCATCAGTGTTTGCTAAAGTTATTGAAAACGCTTTGTATGTAAGGATAATGTATCACTTTATACCACACGATTTGCTGTCAAATGTACAGTTCGGCTGTAGAAGTCGTTTAAGAACTGAAAATGCTATATTCTCTCTTTTCTGTGAGGTACTGCGTGGGTTAAACGAAAGGTTTCGAACGATGGGCACATTTTTTTATAATTAAACTAAGGCGTTTGATCACAAAATATTGCTCCAGAAGTTGACCATTACGGAATACAGGGAGTAGCTCACAATTGGTTCACCTCTTTCTTTAGCAACATTCAGCAGAAGGTGATTATTCACGATGCTGAGAACGGCTGTGATGTGGGGCCTGAATGGGGTATCATCAAGTGGGGGTAGCCCCAGGATTCAGTGTTGGAGCCACTCCTGTTCCTTATTTATGTATATGATATGGCGTCTAGTATTACGAGTAATTCTATAATATTTCTGTTTGCTGATGTCACTAGCTTGGTAGTAAGGGACCTTGTGTGCAACATTGGCTCGGCTTCAAATAGTGCAGTTCATGACATATGTTCATGGCTTGTAGAAAAAAACTAATGCTAAATCACAGTAAGACTCAGTTTTTACAGTTTCTAACACACAATTCAACAAAACTCGACGTTTTAATTTCACAGAATGGGCGTCTGATTAGGGAAACTGAACAGTTCAAATTTCTAGTTGTTCAGATAGATAGTAAACTGTCGTGGAAAACCCACGTTCAGGATCTTGTTCAAAGACTTAATGCTGCCATTTTCACAATTCGAACGGTATCAGAAGCGAGTGATCGTTCGACACGAAAATTAGTCTACTTTGCTTATTTTCATTCGGTTATGTCGTAGGGTATTGTATTTTGGGGTAACTCTTCCCATTCTAAAAGGATATTTTTGGCTCCGAAACGGGCGGTTCGGGCAATAAGTGGTGTAAATTCACGAACTTCTTGTCAACCCCTGTACACGAATCTGGGTATTTTGACATTGGCCTCTCAATATATATATATTCCTTACAGTCATTTTTTGTTAACAATAGTAGCTTATTCCCAAGAATAAGCAGGTTTCACTCAGTTAATACTCGGCAGAAATCAAACCTGCATTTGGATCAGACTTCCTTAACTCTTGTGCAGCAAGGTGTGCAGTATACTACTGCATCCATTTTCAATAAGCTACCACTCGAATTCAAATATCTTAGCAGTAATCCACGCGGTTTCAAATCTATACTGAAGAGTTTCCTCATGGGTCACTCCTTCTATTCTGTCTAGGAGTTCCTTGAAAAATGGAGTTGATTCTTGTTGTATTGTTGATTGCGTTTACTTAAACTAATGGATTGACTTTTTTCGGGTTCATAAACATTTTATTTTTATCTGTTATTACTTTTGTGTTGTAATTTCATGTACTGACATGTTCCATGACACTGGAGATTTTCTCCTCAATTTGGATCTAGGGAACTTGACGTGTAAATAAATAAATAAATAAATAAAACAAGTTCCTAAGGTGTGTGGGCAGTACGGGGTGCCCCTGAAAGACCTTTATCAACTGCTAGTGGTTCACCAGAGCGGGGTGAGACGGTAGAGAGAAGTGACGTTAAATATAACTAGCCAAGTGTGTAACCCTACACCGGAAGTGTAAAGGCCAAAAAGATCTATAGCACCCACTGGTAACCTGCTGTAACTATCAGTTACAGCGCTGTCAGATTGCCTATTCCCCTTGCCCCTGTAGCCGTTCTCTGCCTGTTTATCTACCCTTTCCACATGTCTTATTGCAATGATTCAAAAGATCCGACTGGTACGTACACACCACTTCACTATCATGACATCCGTCAGCTGAGGAGGGTCACATGACATCCTAGTACCAGTTTAGCACCATTTACAACGCTCCAAGGTTACCAGTGCACTTCTCTTTAACTGAGTGACTATTATTATTTTCAGTATGCTTATATGTGCTTACATGCAAGCTGCGGAGCACTTCCTGCATGGAATATTCTATTCTCCGAAATCTATAATTTTCGGAAATAGGTCGATTTTCGTGTTTTATTAATTACGCACGATATAAGATGAGCCCACAACTTCCTGTAGCGCTCTCTTCTGCCCACCGTCTCAACCACGCTACTCTACGCCACTCCCTACACACAGTGTTAGAGAGAATCTCTGACTCAGAGCAGAGCTCAGAATTCCGTGGCCATTCTTTTGATAAACTGCCAGAATTTATTGCAGCCATTACGAGCGATCCTCTTTCGAAGCGTATAAGGAATAAGGAGCTAAAATATAATGTACAACACTGAGTAACTACCTTTGTGTAACAGGAAGAAAAGATAAAGGTGTTAGTCAAAGGACACAGGCTTCCTCGAAGGCACTTGAGGACAAGGAGAAAGAGCTCATAAACAATATACAACGATGAGCCAAAAAATTATGAGAACCTCCTTAATAGCTTGTTGTCCGTCTTTGGAAAGAAATACATCACTGATTCTGAGTATCTGGGATCCGACATTTTTCTGGTGAATTTGTGGAGGTGTGTGACATTAGATGTCTACGCACAGGACATGTAATTCGCGTAAAAAACGGGCTGCTGATTTGCGTACGCAATGATAGCCCGATAGCGACACAGATGGTTTCCATAGCATTTACATCAGGCGTATTTGGTCGCTGAAACATCAGCGTGAGTTTGCTATAATGCTGCTCAAACCACTGCGGCCGGCCTGTGTGGCCGTGCTGTTCTAGGCGCTTCAGTCTGGAACCGCGTGACGGTTACGGTCACAGGTTCGAATCTTGCCTCTCGGACATGGATGTGTGTGATGTTCTTAGGTTCGTTAGGTTTAAGTAGTTCTAAGTTCTAGGTGACTGATGACCACAGATGTTAAGTCCCATAGTGCTCAGAGCCATTTGAACCATTTGAAACCACTGCATCACGGTTGTGGCTCCAAGTCACGGACAGTTATACTGCTGAATGACGACATGTGACATCGGGGCAGATATCAAGCATGAAGGGATGCAGGTGGTTCGCAGCAGTGAGCCTGTCTTTTATAACTACTATGCAAACTCTGGAGAGCGTCTCCCATAGCATAACACTGCTCCCACCAACTTGTGCCTATTGCGCGCTGCACGTTTCGAGCCGCCATTCACCCCGATGACGGCGTTTGTGGGGACGACCAACGACGTCGTGTAGCAAAAATGTGATTCACCCGAAGAGCCGACACGTTTCCATTTATCGACGGTCCAATCCTGATGGTCCTGTACCCACAGCAATCGTAATAGACGATTTCATTGGGTGAATATGTGAAGACGTAGGTGTGGTCTGCTGAGCTCCATGTTCAACAATGTATAATGAACGGTGTGCTCCGAAGCAATTGTACGTGCATCAGCATTGCACACTGTCGGCGGAGATGCCACAGATCACCATCTATTCAACTTTACATAGCGGGCAAGCCCCCGAACCCCACGTTCTGTGAAGAATCGTAGACGTCCAATTATTTAGAGCTTACTGCTAGTTTCACTGTCCTTTCTATCTCTTTCCCTCTTCGCGTAGATGTTAATGACAGTAGCACATGAACATTCGACCAGCTTCACTGTTTTCGAGACAACGTTCACAAGCTCTACGTAATACTAACCCGCCCTTTGTCAAAGTCGCTTTTCTCAATGGATTTCCCCGTTTTCAGCCCATATCTTTGCTAGCGCGATGCCCTGTCTGCGTCTGCTCCGCTTACGTACTTAAGTTGCCGTGTCAGTGCCCGCAACGCCAACAGGCGGCAACCAACGTCGCGTTGGGCAGTGGTCATAATGTTTTGGCTTATCAGTGCATATTGACAGAATAAAAGATCGCATCACCGAGAAAGAATTGTGTGACATAAACAAAAGTTGGTAGGCATGTTTCTATATCTGAAAGATTACTCGAGTTTCGTGCGAGCAGCGCCACTTTGACGACGCAGATCAGGTTTGCTCTAAATACACGCTCTAACGATCGTGAGCGTTAGTCATCTCATTCATTTGAGATTGGACGTGGTGATTTGATGTTAGTCAAGAAGGCAGACACCATTACAACACCCCACTAAGATTGAATGAGGTCGTGTAATAGGGCTATGAGAAGCTGAGTGTTCGTTTTGCGACATTGCAGAAAGACTTGGTAGGAATGTAGTCACTGTACATGACTGCTGGCAGCGCTGATCACGAGAATGTATGGACGCAAGAAAACTGGGCTCCGAACAGCCATATGGCACTACTGGGGAACGGCCATTGTGTTCGGCGTATGGCTCTGGTGTATCGTACTGCATCTGCAGCAGCAATTTGAGAAACAGTTTGCACCACAGTCACACAACGAACTGTTAGAAGTCCGTTACTCCAATTACAGCTCCGAATCAGATGTCCTGTAGCGTGCATTCCACTGACTCCGGACAGCCGCCATTTGCGACTTTAGTGGTATAAAGCGAGGGCTCGTTGAAGGGCAGGGTGGAAGTCTGTTATGTGGTTCCGCCTCCGTGCCAGTGATGACCGTGAGCTGGTAAGGAGGAAGCCACCTGAAGGGCTGGAACCAACCTGTCCGTGTGCTAGGCACATCGGACCTACACATGGAGTTATGGTTTGGGTGTGGTTTCGTACGACACCAGGAGCTCTCTTGCGGCTATCCCGCGCACCCCGACTGCTGATTTGTGTATCAGTCTGGTGCATCGACTTGTTGTGCTTCAGTTCATGAACAGCATTCCAGGGGGTGTTCTGAAACTGGATAACGCTCGCCCACATAGGGCTGCTGTAAGCGAACACGCTCTGCAGGGTATCGACATGTTGCCTTGGCCTGCTCGATCGCCAGATCTGTCTGAGTCGAGCTTATATGCGGCATCATCGGACGACTACTTCAGCGTCATCCACAAACAGTAGTAACCATCCCAGTATCGACCAACCAAGTGCAACAGGCATGGAACTCCATCCCACACACTGACATGCATTACCTATACAGCACAATGCATAGGTGTTGGATCGAATTCAACATTCTAGCGGCTACACTGGTTATTAAAGACGATCAACATTTCACATATGTGATGGCTTATCTCGCACTTACATTAGCCTGTGATCTAGCCAAGTTAATCAATTGAGTATGTTACCTACATAAATATATTCCTAAAATTTCATTACTCTACATTAATTCTGTTTTGATGTTGCGATTTTTTTCTGTCAATATAACTCATCTGGCTGATGTTTTGCTTTCAGAGTACACTATAACTCAGTGTCAGCCCAAAACGTTATTCGGTATGCAGATTCTGTAAGAGCTCAGTAAGAAAGAACAGCACCGATAATGCAGTCTCCTTCCTCTGAGACGTCTCTATATGAACAAGGGTATACCTCCGTCTTCTATCGAAAGTATTGCTAAAACAGCTCGAACAAAGCAATATTTAGCATTTATGTAACCCATATGACAAAGCTTACGAGATTTCCACTTATATATAAAATGAACGATATGCCGGTCGTAATGGAGACGTCTGTTGCAGTATAATATGACTCGGCTTTCAGAGTTCTTTTATCGTTCATTGGGCTGCTGAGATGGCTTCTTCAGCAGACTTTAACGTTTAATAATCTGAAACTGATCTAGTTAATACAGACGTTTGTTACTTAGGTTAATTTTGTGCTTCCAACCATTGGCGTCCGCAACGAGAAGGGGATGTAGCACGTAGGGGCACCTGCCCCTCTTTGAATCTGGGTACAGTCTTATTATTCGCTATAGAATTCTAGCAATCACTTACTGTGATTCCACGAAACCGAAGATTTAACGTTGCCACCCACGACAGAAAATACTGCAATTCTCGTTATCATTAAATAGGGTGAGGCAACTAACTCATAACACACCTTGTATCTCCCCAACCGTAATAGATACACAGATGCCGTTTGGACAGTGAATTGCAGGGACAGGGGCTACATAAATAGATCACATTTCACGTTTGTGTTATTTTTTATTACAGAGATATGAGACCATCTTTGGTTTTTTTAAATGGAACCCTATGTTAAATTTTAGCGTAACATGATGGGCTTAAAAAGACGGTTTCAAATATGTGTATATCATAATATTTAGGCTAATAGGTTTCGAGACACAGATATGGTCTCATATCGTGTTCGTCCTTCGAAGCGCCGTTGTCCAGTGTGACCTTTCCTGTTGTGTAGAGTACATGGTAAACGTCGCGAGTCCGTCCTTACACAAACACGGCCGTTTACCCGACAATAGTAATACATACTGCGATATTTTGCGCAAAAATTAACTGATGACGTCGCGCAAATATTATTCAGTTATTTGAAAACTGTGATACCAAAATAATAGATAACATGCAGTATTAAAATACTACAAGATGTTAATACAATTTTAAGTAACAGAAATACAAATGTAAACGAGGAGGCCTTTATTGGTCACAATTATTTCTTCCGTATTTGTTTTTATTTGAAAATATTTACTATTGATCACAATACGAAGCAAACACACACAAAGATGCAAAATACATACTGTATATGATACAAAACTTTAGTGATGTATGTACTCAAAATGCTTCTCCTCTGCTGCAATGCACATTTGTAGTCGCCGTTCGAATGATTTGTGAACGGCTGCGATGGTGTCACGTGATATATCAGCCCACGCTTCGATGATACGTTGCGTCATATCATCTGGCGTAGCTGGTATTTGAGCATACGCTTTATGTTTGATTGCTCCCCACAGAAAAAAAAAAATCAATAGGGGTCAAATCAGCAGACCGTGCTGGCCACTTCACTTCAGCACGTCGTCCTATCCAACAATCCGGCAACTTTTCATTTAACAGCTCTGTGGCCACACGGGAAGAGTGAGCAGGACAGTCGTTATGTTGGAACCACATACACTGACGCGTAGTTAGTGGTACCTCTTCCAGCAAAATGGGCAGAACGTTTTGCACAAACTGTGCATAGTTATTGCCATTTAGTTTACCCGGAAAGACGTACGGCCCCACAATGACATTTCCGACGACGTCGCACCACACGTTAACAATCCACGGTTGCTGATGCTGTACCTGTCGAAGCCAATGAGGGTTCTCTATTGACCAGTAATGCATATTATGCAAATTCACATTACCATGGTTGGTGAAAGTCGCTTCATCAGTAAAAAGCACCCGTTGAAAAAACGTTGGATCATCTTGTAGGCGCTGCAGAGCAAACCGGCAGAATTCCTGGCGCCGTTCTTAATCCACACCGGTGAGTGCTTGATGTAACGAGAGGTGAAACGGGTGAACTCTATGCCGGTGCAATATGCGTAGAACACTTCTCTGACTTACACCACATTCTGAGGCGATACGTCGCGACGAAACAGTAGGATCGTTATGCGCCAACGCTAGAACGCCCTCTTCATGTACCTCGCCAGTTGCATTCTTCTGCCTAGACCTCTGTATGGCGTTCCATGATCCCGATTCCAGTAGTTTCTTGCGAATACGTGTAAGAAGCTGGCGCGTGGGACGCTCACGATCAGGATACAGCTCTCCATATCGCTTTATTGCTATAACAGCATTTCTTCTGCTTTCACCATACACTAGAAGCATATATAACATTTCTTCGCTGGTGTACATATCTGCTCCAAGAAACTGTGACGGAAATGCGATGTCTCAGTACCCCAGCAGCACATGTATACCTTTCTCTCCAGCTACCTCGTGCGTCACCTTGCGGCGTTATCGAGAAGCGGGAAAACAACGTTCCCTGTTAAGTTCCTCAGTGGTCAACGGGATAGGTCGCATTGGACAACGCCGCTTCGAAGGACGAACACGATACGAGACCATATCTGTGTCTCAAAAACTATTCGCCTAAATATTATTATACGCACATATTTGAAACCGTCTTTTTAAGCCCATTATGTTACGCTAAAATTTAACATAGGGTTCAATTTTAAAAAAAAACAAAGATGGCCTCATATCACCGTAATAAAAAAATAGCACAAACATGAAATGTGATGTATTCAAGTAGCGCCTGTCCCTGCAATTCTCTGTTCAAACGGCACCTTTGTATCTATTACGGTTGGGGAGATACAAGGGGTGTTACGACTTAGCTTCCTCACCCTCTATGTCTTAGGGCTTTCATAGCAGCCACTCTGTGCAGGAGAATTTATGATGATTAACTGCTGCGACTTCGGTTAGTGCCGTGTTCTGCAGTCAAACTGGTTATAAATCTTTATTGAACAGTGCCGAGCGGTCTAAGGCTCGGGCATGGGTGTGTGTGTTTGTCCTTAGGATAATTTAGGTTAAGTAGTGTGTAAGCTTAGGGACTGATGACCTTAGCAGTTAAGTCCCATAAGATTTCACACACATTTGAAATTATTTTATTGAACAGTGCCGAAATAGTGCCTTTCATCTTCGTCTGTCGCTTCGTCATTCAGCCCTTACCGAGCTACATAAAGGAGACGATTCAGCATCGTGGTGCACGGATTCTGTCATCCAGTCCCAACATATCACAGACGTGTCAGTATCATACATGCCAGTCGTCCGTCTGCTATTCTCAAAAGAACTTCCATGTCCTTGCTCCACAGTGGATTCACGACAGGAGAAACAATGATAGTATACTGACTCTACCTTCAGTTCAATACGACAGAGTTTTATAGTACACTCATGAGAGTAAAGTTACGCATTACTCTAGGTTTGTACATATTCATATATTTAATCTAGGGTCCTAAATAAATCTGCTGGTAGGGCCGATCACGAGAATGTATGGCCGCAAGAAGACCGACCTCTGGACAGCCATGTGGCACTACCAAGAGGTAGCGCATCGTACTGCATCTGCAGCTGGCACCACAGTGGCACGACATACTGCTATAAATAATTACTTAAAGGACAGCACTGAGCCACATTCCATGTAGCATGCATTCCACTGACCCCAAACAACCGCCTCTCACAACTTCATTGTTGTCGCAAGAGCTCACTGGACAACAGGGCGGAGGTCTGTTGTGTTTTCTGATGAAAGTGGTTCTGCCTCGGTGCCAGTGATGGCCGTGTGCTGGTAAGAAGCAGGCCACCAGAGGACCCCCAACCAACTTGTCTGTGTGCTAGACACACTGGACAAACACCTCGAGCTATGGTCTGGGGTGCAATTTCGTATGGCAGTAGGAGTACTCCCAATAGCTATCTCGTAATCCCGACTGCAAATTTCTACGTCAGTCTGGTGATTCTACCTGTTGTGCTGACACTCATGAACAGCTTTCCAGGGGGTTTTTGCAACTGGATAACGCTCACCCACATACTGCTGTTGTAACCCAACATGCTCTACAGAGTGCCGACATGTTACCTGTTCGATCACCAGATCTGTCTCCAATCGAACGCATATGGGACATCATCAAATGACAACTCCAGCGGCATCCAGAAACTGCATTAACCAAAGCAGTATTGACTCACTAAGTGCAACAGGCGTGAAACTACATCCCACACAGTGATTTCCAATAACTGTACAACGCAATGCATCGATTTTTGCTTGAATTCAAAATTCTGGCGGCTACACTAGTTATAGAAATGCGCCAATATTCCACATTTGCAATGAATTATCTCGCTTTTACACTAACCTGTGATCTTGCAATGTTAATGAGTTAAATATGTTACCTACACAAATATAGTCCTGGAATTTCATTACTCTACATTAATTATGTTTTGATGATATATATATATATATATATATTACTGGCCATCAAAATTGCTATACCATGAAGGAATGCAGATGATAAACGGACAAATCAGTGCCCAGAACAGCCACCTCTGGCCGTAATAACCGCCTTGATACGCCTGGGCATTGACTCAAACATAGCTTGGATGGCGTGTACAGGTACAGCTGCCTACGCAGCTTCAACACGATACCACAGTTCATCAAAAATAGTGACTGGCGTATTGTGACGAGCCAGTTGCTCGTCCACCATTGACCAGAGGTTTTCAATTGGTGAGAGATCTGGAGAATGTGCTTGCCAGGGCAACAGTCTAACATTTTCTACATCCAGAAAGGCCCGTACAGGACCTGCAACATGCGGTCGTGCATTATCCTGCTGAAATATAGGGTTACCCAGGGATCGAATGAAGGGTAGGGCCACGGGTCGGTACACATCTGAAATGTAAAGTCCGAAGTGCCGTCAATGCGAACAAGAGGTGACCGAGACGTGTAACCAATGGCACCCCATACCATCATACCGGATGATACGCCAGTATGGCGATGACGAATATACGCTTCCAATGTGCGTTCACCACGATGTCGCCAAACACGGATGCGACCATCATCATGCTGTAAACAGAACCTGGATTCATCCGAAAAACTGACGTTTTCCTTTCGTGCACCCAGGTTCGTCGTTGAGTACACCACCGCAGGCGCTCCTGTCTGTGATGCAGCGTCAAGGGTAACCGCAGCCTTGGTCTTCGAGTTGGTACTCGATGCTGCTGCAAAGATCGTCGAACTGTTCGTGCAGATGGTTGTTGTCTTGCAAACGTCCCCATCTGCTGACTCAGAGATCGAGACGTACCTGCACGATCCGTTACAGCCATGCGGATAAGTTACCTGTCATCACGACTGCTAGTGATACGAGGCCGTTGGGATCCAGCACGACGTTCCGTATTACCCTCCTAAACCCACCGATTCCATATTCTGCTAACAGTCATTGGATCTCGACCAACGCGAGCAGCAGTGACGCGATACGATAAACCCCAATCGCCATAGGCTACAATCCGGCCTTTATCAAAGTCGGAAACGTGATGGTACACATTTCTCCCCCTTACATGAGGCATCACAACAACGTTTCACCAGGCATTGCCGGTCAACTGCTGTTTGTGTACGAGAAATCGGTTGGAAACTTTCCTAATGTCAGCACGTTGTAGACTGGTTTCAATGCACACTCCCCCTACCATTACAGAGCCTCCACCAGCTTGAACAGTCCCATGCTGACACGTATTTGTGAGGTTGTCTCCATAATTACACACGTCCATCCGCTTAATACAATTTGAAACGAGACTCGTCCGACGAGGCAACATGTTTCCTGTCAGCAACAGTCCAATGCCGGTGTTGACAGGCCCAGACAAGGCATAAAGCTATATGTCATGCAATCATCAAGGGCACGCAAGTAGGCCTTCGGCTCCAAAAGCCCATATTGATAATATTTCGTTGAATGGCTCCCAAGCTGACAGTTGTTGATGACCCAGGTTGAAATCTGCAGCAATTTGGTTTGTTTGGTTTGTGGGGCACTCAACTCCGCAGGTATCAGCGCCCGTGCAATTCCCAATCTTTACTCAGTCCAGTCTCGCCACTTTCATGAATGATGATGAAATGATGAGGACAACACAAACACCCAGTTCCCGGGCGGAGAAAATCTCCAGCCTGGCCGGGAACCGAACCTATGACCCCGTGATCCAGAGGCAGCAATGCTAGCCACTATACCACGAGCTGCAGACCCCATTTCTAGTGCGCCAACTACAACACCACGTTCAAACTAGCTTAAATCTTGATAACCTGCCGTTGTAGCAGCAGTAACCGATCTCACAACTGCACTAGACACTTGTTGTCTAGGCGTTGCCAACCTCAGCGCTATATTCTCCTTGTTTACATATATCTGTATTTAAATACGCATGCCTCTACCAGTTTCTTTGGCACTTCACTGTGTGTGCGTGTGTGTTGTTGTGTGTGTGTGTATTCTTTTTGCTTATATATAATTTTAACAAAAATTGTGTTCACAACTATATTTTGTTTTTTTGTCTTTCTGGAAGTCAGTTTTAACAGAAAACACAGAAGCTGTATTGATGGATTATCAGCTTATGATCAGAATACTAATGTGGATCTGAATCGCCTGAACTGTGTAATCATACCCATTTGCAGATTAAAACTTCGCAAAATACTCTTGTTGAAGCTACTGTCCTCACAGACCCAGCAGCAGAAAAGGTCTCTGATTCACAATATACCAATGATTCCATTGATTATCCTTTCATTTTAAGCAACTTCAATTCCCAATCAAGGTTTCATTGGCAATAATAATGAACAAAGCTCAAGGTCAGCGAGAGGGGAGAAGAAACAGACTATAGGTAGCGGGGAGCGGGTGCGGGAATTACGACGATAAATAATCACTCGCACTTCCATCATTTATTACAATGAATACCTTTATTCTCGAAGTGTATACACAACACATGTAACTTAGAGCATGTACTACAGCGAACTGATCGGGTAAAAATACAGTTGTTCTTCTGTTGGGCAGCGATATTACTGGGTGATAGAGTCAGTGGTTCTACATCCCCACAGAACACACCCCACCACAAGCGCGGAACACAGTGACTGATGTAAATCGTGATGTATCGTCCCCTGGTGATGGAAACATATCATAGTCTGTCATAGGGTGGCCAGCCCGTGACGTCCGTGGTGGATCCGATGAGGTGGTGGCGGTGTCCATTGCGGTGTTGGTGGCTGGTGTTGCGTCTTTTGGTGTTGGTAAGACTGTCTGTCCACTGGCGGTGTCCGTGATGTCAGTCTTCACTCTGAAGTGCCTCGGGGCCGATACTAGCAGGTAGCTGTCTGAAGAAAGAGTGCATTTCAGACCTGCTGTCTCGATCATAGGCAGAAGAGTTGTAGAGTGCTCCAGTGACCTTGAGACTGTGCTGTAGCCTGACTGTCTGTTGTCGAATTTGGCCATACCCATGAGTAGTGAGTCCTGCAGTGTTACAGAAATGTCTTCTTGGAGACAGTCTCACAGGTCTAGGCCGACTGTAAACTGGCTTGAGGAGCCTGGAGCTATTGGAGGCTATTGGAGGGTAAACACAGGGCGTGTCTGTTGAAGTCCACGCCAGTTTTAGGGGCTTCAGTGACACTGTTTCGTCTTTCGAGCTTGAAAGATATCAAAAGTGTTTGGCCCTTATTTCAACACCTTTACAGGCCACTGTACACTGTGTGGAGGGCGGGTTTGATGGCGTCAGTCTTCAGAGTCACATGTGTATACGATTAGAGGTCCTTGTGCACAAAGATGGTTGGTTTGGCGTGGTGGGATGGCGGTGGAATGCAGATGTGGAGACGTGATCTCTGACATGTATCAATAGGTGCAGCAAGTTGACATCCACGGGGTTGGTGGTTTGTGATAGGAACTCTGCTGGGAGGGTCATTGGTTCCCCATAGAGCACCTCTACCAGTGAGGCATCCAGATCTTTGTAGGCAGCTTGTATGCCCAGCATCAACCACGGAAAGGCCTCCATCCACTCTGGTCGTAGCATGGTGTGGTGCCACAGTTCCACAAGTCCATTGGATTGAAGATGGTAGGTTGTCTTGTGGAACTGGTGGCACCCACAAGGCGGTGGAGCTTGAAGAACAGGGCTGATTCGAACTGCTGGCCCTGGTCCATTGTCAGGGACTCTGGGTAGCCGAAGTGACCAATCCCTAGTATGATGAAAGCTCAGGCGACGGTGTTAGCCAAGGTATCAGTCAGATTTGTCCTGTTTATGGTTGATAAGATGTACTTGTGTTCATTAGAATCTGAGAGTGGTCCTACCAGGTCTCTGTGGACTACGCAGTGTTTGAATAGTAACTAAGGCAACAACTGAAGTTCTGAAATTGGAATTAATGATTTGTTTGGTGAATGTTAGCGTTATCTCAGTTCTGTCAGTTTTCGTATTTTTGACAATAAATTAAAAGAACCGAAATGTACTTTTAATTATCTTGGCTTCCAATGAAGTTAACTATTTCACACAGTGGTGCATGAACTCGAATTATTCAGGACTTTGACCGTAAAGACTCGGACACTAAAATCTCAAATTGCAAAGACTCCCAGACACCAAAGGCACCCAGACGCTAAAGACATCAACAATAAGTGCGTTGGGTTTATATGGTACTTGTGAAACAAAAGGGACTTTAGTTAGGAACTATTTGAATAAAGTCACTTGTTACTTTGCATATAATACTCTATTCCATTGACTCTTAGTATTCTCTCATTTCATTTTCTCTGCCTTAAAACGGGAATTCGTGATTCTATATGAAATACAGGAATTATTCATGGCCAGTTCGAATAAATTTTAGTTTCAAGAAAGACCAGATATGTAACAAGAGGTTACCTTTTGCAACGAAGTTCTGCATGAAAGACAAAGATTCCTAACATGACTGCAATAAGCCTCACTTCTGGAAATCCAGCAATGCATTCACACATCTGGTTGTGCTCATTATATCATTCACAGCACATCGGGCACTCATCTACAGTACCAAAACTAACTTTGTTTCTGTGATTGTGGTGATCCTGCCATATATGATCATTTTTCAGGCATACTGCTTGCAACCCAGCCCACTGCCTTGAGCAGGGCTTGCTGGTGCCTGACGTCCAAGTGCGTGGGTCTTCCAACGAATCTTCCATGGAGACTGATCCAACATAGCTGCTGCCTCCTTTACAGCCACCAGGGGTGGTGGCAAAGGGAGGCTATAGCCCTCCCCCCCCCCCCCTCCCGCCCCATGGAATATCATATTACACTGGGTAAAATGACTTTAGAAATCAGCGAATATATTACTCCAGCAGATTCAACAACCTTTTTTTACAATTATGTAGCAATATATGATGCAATGTATTCCAACACATTTTAACAAAAGAATAAGAGCAGCAAGTAGCTTACTACCTAAACCAATAATATTCATTAATATACATTATTTACCCTGAACTCCAAAACAGTTACCAAAAACTACTTTAAGCAACACCAAATTTTACCAATTTGTCGGTAGAGAACCCCAACTCTCCTTTTGCATTCTCCCAAACCCTATCCCACCCCCCATTAACTCCCCCCCCCTGCCCCCTCCCCACCCTTGACCGACTGCCCCTGTCGTTGTTCACAGTGACGACAGTCATAGGCATTGAGCCTTCATCAGCCATATAGCCTTCTGTGTCGTCATCAGTATCAATGCTGCACCCAGCCGTGTAGTTCGATGGATGTCCTACCTCCAGTTTTTCAGCGCCTGCTCCTGGTGGTTCACAAGATCAATTTCGGAAGCAGTTTGGTCAGTTACCATCAGAGATGAAACCATAGCCAACTCCATCAACTCCACCATAGCACCAACCTCTCCCTCATCATTGTGTGCAGACAGAGTGTGCAATTTCAGGAGCAAGAAAGTGGTATTGTCAACTGCACCCAGTGTGCAATGAACTGCACACAGCTATGCAGGAGGTGGCACCTTCCCCCCCCCCCCCCCCCCCTCCACCAGCATGCCACCAGCGACCTCAATATTTCATCGCTTGCTGTCTCCAATGCTACACATACATGCATACTGAATTCACTTGACATCACCTCTCTGTGACCCTGACTGGTCAGTACATCTTTTTAAGCAGCTGCACTCAGAACTTCACCTCAGATTCAGTGGATGAACCCCCTTCTATCAGCTTTCATAATGAGGATTGAAATGATAAAGTACATTGACGTAGCATGACACTACAAAAATCTCTGTTAGTCAGAGGCTGTCAGATTGTATCAGCATTATTATAAATGCTTACTAAATAAGTTATTGGCATGTTACCTTTCTGTAGATATCTGAATGTCTTTCTTGGCCTGACATATCATACAGCAGCCCTGTATTTTAGATTTACGAACTCCATACATAATTATAATTACTTCCTTTTGTATGATGAATACTTATCATACAAGCAAAGCATTATCCCAAAGTATTATCCCATAAGAATGGAAGAAAATGTGCAACATGTGATGACTCTCTCACTTCAGTGTGACTAAAGTTGGCAGTGGTTCTTATGGAAAAAGTAGTTGAACCCAAATGTTTTTGCAAGGCTGCTACTAAGTTTTTCCAGTTCAAGTTTTCATCATATTTACAGCTAAGAACGTAGAATTATCTACATTGTTTATTATTTCTTGTTGATATGCCATGTTAACAGGAGGTGAAATATTTATGATAATACAAAATTGGATGAGCTATGCTTCATTCAAAGTTGAAAGCTAGCCCTTTTGCACAAAGCCATTCAGTAAGTTTCATAAAAAGATCATTTACTATTTTCTCTATTGATGGTTCTTTACTTGGCTTCAAAAAATGCTAATATCATCTGCATACGGAACTAATTCTCCCTCCTGATTCAAATAAACTAGTAAACAATTACCATAAACAAGATCAGTTGTAGTAAGAGACCCATTGTGATTTCTCATAATGCAAGATGATGGGGGAGTTCCTCTCCTTTATATTACTCTAATAGCTTATGATAACTTTGTGCTTTCTGCTTCTTAAATAATAACTAAAGCAGGCATGAGCTAAACTATGTATTCCATGAAAACTTAACTTTCTTCTCTAACAGAGAACTACATCTGTACACATGTCACCTAATTGCTGTAAATTATGGGGAGGGGGGCAATGAGCTCTGACATCATGTTCAATCATATCCCAGATGTGTTCAATCAGGTTTAGATCTGGCGAGTTGGGGGACCAGCACATCAATTAGAACTTGACTGTGTGTTCCTCAAACCACTCCATTACACCCTTGGCCTTGTGACATGGAGCATTATCTTGTTGAAAACTGCCAGTGCCATTGGGCAACATAAACATCATGAAGGGGTACATGTGGTCTGCAACCTGTGTATGATGCTCGTTGGCCATCATAGTGCTTTGCACGAACTTCGCTGGACTCATGGATGTCTACATGAATATTTCCCAGGGCATAATGGAGTCATCGTCAGCTTTTCTCTTCCCGCAGTACAGATGTCAAGGAGCTATTCCTCTGGAAGACAATGGCCCTCTCACTGGCATTATGAAGAAGGTACTGGGATTAATCAGACCATTCAACACTCTGTCAGTGTGCTAACGTCCATTGCTGTTGGTCAGGTGCCCATTTCAGCTGTAGTTGCCAATGTTGTGGTGTTAACATTGGCACATGCATGGGTCGTCAGCTATGGAGGCCCATCATTTGGAATGTTCAGCACACTGTGAGTTCAGAAACACTTGTGCCCTGCCCATCATTAACATCTGATGTTAGTTCTGCCACAGTTTAACACCTGTCTTGTTTTACCAGTCTGCCCAGCCTACAATTCCCAACAACTGTAATGAGCAGTGGTTGCACAATCCTATGTCATCTGGACATGGCTTCACTTTGGTTTCACCACATGTTAAAGACACTCATCGTAGCACTCCTCAAACACTCAACAAGTCTGCCCAGCCTACGATGTCTGACATCTGTAATGAGTGGTGGCCACCAAATCCCAAGTCATCTGGATATGGTTTTACCTAGTTGCCACAAGTTGAAGACACTCACCACAGCACCCAGGCCATCATAATATGACTTCAATCAAACTCGGATAGATTGTGCGCCACCCCATACTATATACAGACAGCACACTCACTGATATTACATGCATTGTGCTTAGTCTATCTAGCAATCATTCCTCATCAGGTGACACTGCTATCACCTGGGCAGGTTTATATCAATAGGTGTTCATAATGTTCTGACTGATATCTATATATATATATATATATATATATATATATATATATATATATATATATATATATATATATATATATAACAGAAAGAAACTTCCACATGGGAAAAATATATTAAAAACAAAGATTCCAAGACTTACCAAGCAGGAAAGCGCCGGCAGACAGGCACATGAACAAAACACACAAACACACACACAGAATTACGAGCTTTCGCAACTGGCAGTTGCTTCATCAGGAAAGAGGGAAGGAGAGGGAAAAATGAAAGGATGTGGGTTTTAAGGGAGAGGGTAAGGAGTCATTCCAATCCCGGGAGCGGAAAGACTTCCCTTAGGGGAAAAAAAGGACAGGTGTACACTCGCACACACACACACATATCCATCCGCACATACACAGACACAAGCAGACATATTTAAAGGCAAAGAGTTAAGGGCAGAGATGTCAGTCGAGGCGGAAGTACAGAGGCAAAGAAGTTGTTGAAAGACAGGTGAGGTATGAGCGGCAGCAACTTGAAATTAGCGGAGGTTGAGGCCTGGCGGATATCGAGAAGAGAGGATATACTGAAGGGCGAGTTCCCATCTCCGGAGTTCGGATAGGTTGGTGTTGGTGGGAAGTATCCAGATAACTCGGACGGTGTAACACTGTGCCAAGATGTGCTGGCTGTGCATCAAGGCATGTTTAGCCACAGGGTGATCCTCATTACCAACAAACACTGTCTGCCTGTGTCCATTCATGCGAATGGACAGTTTGTTGCTGGTCATTCCCACATAGAAAGCATCACAGTGCAGGCAGGTCAGTTGGTAAATCACGTGGGTGCTTTCACATGTGGCTCTCCCTTTGATCGTGTACACCTTCCGGGTTACAGGACTGGAGTAGGTGGTGGTGGGAGGGTGCATAGGACAGGTTTTACACCGGGGGCGGTTGCAAGGGTAGGAGCCAGAGGGTAGGGGAGGTGGTTTGGGGATTTCATAGGGATGAACCAAGAGGTTACGAAGGTTAGGTGGACGGCGGAAAGACACTCTTGGTGGAGTGGGGAGGATTTCATGAAGGATGGATCTCATTTCGGGGCAGGATTTTAGGAAGTCGTATCCCTGCTGGAGAGCCACATTCAAGGTCTGATCCAGTCCCGGGAAGTATTCTGTTACAAGTGGGGCACTTTTGGGGTTCTTCTGTGAGAGGTTCTGGGTTTGAGGGGATGAGGAAGTGGCTCTGGTTATCTGCTTCTGTACCAGGTTGGGAGGGTAGTTGCGGGATGCGAAAGCTGTTTTCAGGTTGTTGGTGTAATGGTCGAGGGATTCAGGACTGGAGCAGATTCGTTTGCCACGAAGGCCTAGGCTGTAGGGAAGGGACCGTTTGATATGGAATGGGTGGCAGCTGTCATAATGGAGGTACTGTTGCTTGTTGGTGGGTTTGATGTGGACGGATGTGTGCAGCTGGCCATTGGACAGATGGAGGTCAACATCTAGGAAAGTGGCATGGGATTTGGAGTAGGACCAGGTGAATCTGATGGAACCAAAGGAGTTGAGGTTGGAGAGGAAATTCTGGAGTTGTTCTTCACTGTGAGTCCAGATCATGAAGATGTCATCAATAAATCTGTACCAAACTTTGGGTTGGCAGGCTTGGGTAACCAAGAAGGCTTCCTCCAAGCGACCCATAAATAGGTTGGCATACGAGGGGGCCATCCTGGTACCCATGGCTGTTCCCTTTAATTGTTGGTATGTCTGGCCTTCAAAAGTGAAGAAGTTGTGGGTCAGGATGAAGCTGGCTAAGGTGACGAGGAAAGAGGTTTTAGGTAGGGTGGCAGGTGATCGGCGTGAAAGGAAGTGCTCCATTGCAGCGAGGCCCTGGACGTGCGGGATATTTGTGTATAGGGAAGTGGCATCAATGGTTACCAGGATGGTTTCTGGGGGTAACAGACTGGGTACGGATTCCAGGCGTTCGAGAAAGTGGTTGGTGTCTTTGATGAAGGATGGGAGACTGCATGTAATGGGTTGAAGGTGTTGATCTACGTAGGCAGAGATACGTTCTGTGGGGGCTTGGTAACCAGCTACAATGGGGCGGCCAGGATGTTTGGGTTTGTGAATTTTAGGAAGTAGGTAGAAGGTAGGAGTGCGAGGTGACGGTGGGGTGAGGAGTTTGATGGAGTCAGGTGAAAGGTTTTGTAGGGGGCCTAAGGTTCTGAGGATTCCTTGAAGCTCCGCCTGGATATCAGGAATGGGATTACTTCCTGATGTCCAGGCGGAACTTCAAGGAATCCTCAGAACCTTAGGCCCCCTACAAAACCTTTCACCTGACTCCATCAAACTCCTCACCCCACCGTCACCTCGCACTCCTACCTTCTACCTACTTCCTAAAATTCACAAACCCAAACATCCTGGCCGCCCCATTGTAGCTGGTTACCAAGCCCCCACAGAACGTATCTCTGCCTACGTAGATCAACACCTTCAACCCATTACATGCAGTCTCCCATCCTTCATCAAAGACACCAACCACTTTCTCGAACGCCTGGAATCCGTACCCAGTCTGTTACCCCCAGAAACCATCCTGGTAACCATTGATGCCACTTCCCTATACACAAATATCCCACACGTCCAGGGCCTCGCTGCAATGGAGCACTTCCTTTCACGCCGATCACCTGCCACCCTACCTAAAACCTCTTTCCTCGTCACCTTAGCCAGCTTCATCCTGACCCACAACTTCTTCACTTTTGAAGGCCAGACATACCAACAATTAAAGGGAACAGCCATGGGTACCAGGATGGCCCCCTCGTATGCCAACCTATTTATGGGTCGCTTAGAGGAAGCCTTCTTGGTTACCCAAGCCTGCCAACCCAAAGTTTGGTACAGATTTATTGATGACATCTTCATGATCTGGACTCACAGTGAAGAACAACTCTAGAATTTCCTCTCCAACCTCAACTCCTTTGGTTCCATCAGATTCACCTGGTCCTACTCCAAATCCCATGCCACTTTCCTAGATGTTGACCTCCATCTGTCCAATGGCCAGCTGCACACATCCGTCCACATCAAACCCACCAACAAGCAACAGTACCTCCATTATGACAGCTGCCACCCATTCCATATCAAACGGTCCCTTCCCTACAGCCTAGGCCTTCGTGGCAAACGAATCTGCTCCAGTCCTGAATCCCTCGACCATTACACCAACAACCTGAAAACAGCTTTCGCATCCCGCAACTACCCTCCCAACCTGGTACAGAAGCAGATAACCAGAGCCACTTCCTCATCCCCTCAAACCCAGAACCTCTCACAGAAGAACCCCAAAAGTGCCCCACTTGTAACAGAATACTTCCCGGGACTGGATCAGACCTTGAATGTGGCTCTCCAGCAGGGATACGACTTCCTAAAATCCTGCCCCGAAATGAGATCCATCCTTCATGAAATCCTCCCCACTCCACCAAGAGTGTCTTTCCGCCGTCCACCTAACCTTCGTAACCTCTTGGTTCATCCCTATGAAATCCCCAAACCACCTCCCCTACCCTCTGGCTCCTACCCTTGCAACCGCCCCCGGTGTAAAACCTGTCCTATGCACCCTCCCACCACCACCTACTCCAGTCCTGTAACCCGGAAGGTGTACACGATCAAAGGGAGAGCCACATGTGAAAGCACCCACGTGATTTACCAACTGACCTGCCTGCACTGTGATGCTTTCTATGTGGGAATGACCAGCAACAAACTGTCCATTCGCATGAATGGACACAGGCAGACAGTGTTTGTTGGTAATGAGGATCACCCTGTGGCTAAACATGCCTTGATGCACAGCCAGCACATCTTGGCACAGTGTTACACCGTCCGAGTTATCTGGATACTTCCCACCAACACCAACCTATCCGAACTCCGGAGATGGGAACTCGCCCTTCAGTATATCCTCTCTTCTCGATATCCACCAGGCCTCAACCTCCGCTAATTTCAAGTTGCCGCCGCTCATACCTCACCTGTCTTTCAACAACTTCTTTGCCTCTGTACTTCCACCTCTACTGACATCTCTGCCCTTAACTCTTTGCCTTTAAATATGTCTGCTTGTGTCTGTGTATGTGCGGATGGATATGTGTGTGTGTGTGCGAGTGTACACCTGTCCTTTTTTTCCCCTAAGGGAAGTCTTTCTGCTCCCGGGATTGGAATGACTCCTTACCCTCTCCCTTAAAACCCACATCCTTTCATTTTTCCCTCTCCTTCTCTCTTTCCTGATGAAGCAACTGCCAGTTGCGAAAGCTCGTAATTCTGTGTGTGTGTTTGTGTGTTTTGTTCATGTGCCTGTCTGCCGGCGCTTTCCCGCTTGGTATATATATATATATATATATATATATATATATATATATATATATATATATATATATATATATATATATATATTTTCCAAGACTTACCAAACGGGAAAGCGGCGGTAGATAGGCACAATGAATAAAACACACACACAGAATTTCGAGCTTTCGCAACCGGCGGCTGCTTCATCAGGAAAGAGGGAAGGAAAAGGAAAGATGAAAGGATGTGGGTTTTAAGGGAGAGGGTAAGGAGTCATTCCAATCCTGGGAGCAGAAAGACTTACCTTAGGGGGAAAAAAGGATAGGTATATACTCGCGTGCACACACACACACACACATATCCATCCATACACACACAGACTTTATTCAGAAACAGAATGATCAATTTCAAAGTTTGACAAAGAAATTAAAATTTGATATTGAGGAAAAATGTAATATGGTCGAATCCAAAACTAATGAAAAGTTAGGGTCATTTGTAAATAAAGCAATGTTAAGTTTGATGCTGTAAAGCAGGGATTGCATACTTGAAAAGAGAGTGTTGAAAAGCAAGATAAGATAAGGCCAATAATTCAATCGCAAATTACAGGTCTAAGTACTTGAGTGGATAATGTAGAAAGAAGCTTCCAAGAGAAGATAGCAAGCTCTGATATAGTAAATATAAGTAGTTTGGAGGAACAATCTGAAGGGATGATAGATCAAAAAGTCACTTAGGGAATGATATCTGGGAACATGTTGCTTATTGTTTCTTCTGAACTTTCAGATACCAGAAAGGTTATAGATGACTTGTGGAAAGAATTCAAACTTATCCAGGACAAAGTGGAAAAATGGACAACTTCAGTTAATGTGGTGTTAACTAGTGAAGTAGTGACTGATTAGCAGTGGGGAGACTTCCAAAGGAAGTTTAAAGAGAAATACTGGTCTGCCAGTGCACAAGAAAAATTAATATCAGATCCATGGGACAAGGGCAGAGTCATATATCCACCAGGGACTTTAACATTCTGAATTAACAGGCAGAGTGACAACCGGCAGATCCCAATATGTTTTCCTGTTTCTTCCAAAATAGTTTTCCCACACCGAATTCCCTTCGAATTTTAAACTATTTTGACATGTATTTCGAATGAGAATATTATGTTTGTGAAAAATATAATGTGATGAACTGAAAGACTATACTGTAGTGTATAATTTTCTATTTTGTATAGGATACTTTATACCTTTCATGCAATGTGGTGTAAATGGTAGGGTTTGTATCAATTTTGAAAGGGGTGGGTATTGTAAAGCATGATTTACACAAACTGATAAATCATGGCTAACACAAGACACACATCACACCATTCAGACAACTCTCACAAACTAGTGTAACTGATTCTTCACCATTTGTTGTTTCCATAGGGTTGCTAAGATTTCCTTCAGGGACCTCCATGGTGAAGGTGGGAATGTCCGTTCTATAGGAGACGATTTAACACCAAACCTCCTCCTATGCACCCTCCCACCACCACCTACTCCAGTCCTGTAACCCGGAAGGTGTACACGATCAAAGGAAGAGCCACGTGTGAAAGCACCCACTTGATTTACCAACTGACCTGCCTACACTGTGATGCTTTCTATGTGGGAATGACCAGCAACAAACTGTCCATTCACATGAATTGACACAGACAGACAGTGTTTGTTGGTAATGAGGATCACCCTGTGGCTAAGCATGCCTTGGTGCACGGCCAGCACATCTTGGCACAGTGTTACACAGTCCGGGTTATCTGGATACTTCCCACCAACACCAACCTATCCGAACTCCGGAGATGGGAACTCGCCCTTCAGTATATCCTCTCTTCTCGATATCCGCCAGGCCTCAACCTCCGCTAATTTCAAGTTGCTGCCGCTCATACCTCACCTGTCTTTCAACAACTTCTTTGCCTCTGTACTTCCACCTCGACTGACATCTCTGCCCGAACTCTTTGCCTTTACAAATGTCTGCTTGTGTCTGTGTATGTGCTGATGAATATATGTGTGTGTGCGAGTGTACACCTGTCCTTTTTTCCCCCTAAGGTAAGTCTTGGAATGACTCCTTACCCTCTCCCTTAAAACCCACACCCTTTCGTCTTTCCCTCTCCTTCCCTCTTTCCTGAAGAAGCAACCGTCGGTTGCGAAAGCTAGAAATTCTGTGTGTGTGTTTGTGTGTTTTATTTATTGTGCCCATCTACTGGTAGTTTCCCGCTTGGTAAGTCTTGGAATCTTTGTTTTTAATATATTTTTCCAATGTGGAAGTTTCTTTCTATTTTATTTACATCATCATTAATTTGAACCGAACAATTACGTTTGTTATTGTCTCTGTTGCATTTCGAAATCTTCTCCATCATCTTACTTTCTCTTTTTGTTTGTACAAGTAGTTTCACTTTGTATTCATCTTCCCTTTTTCCGTAATCTACCACTCAATAATACGTAATTTACTTCCAAACCATAACCTAAAAATTGTTAACGCTTTCAACATAACCGCTGCTATAAAATCCACTGTTCCAAGTTTACAAACATTTCATGTAAACTCGTGAATACTATTTCACAGCTTCAGTTCCTTTTACCCATTAAACAACCATCTCAGCAATTTTCAACAACTTTCGTTTTATTTCCATTCCCATTTTTCCCACATAACCGATCATTTTTTAGCAGCTTCCCAAAGGTTTAAACGTTATTATTTCTTCATCAAACAATTGTTAGCCTCATTTTCATAACCTGCCAGTACATAACCAGTCCTTTGAATACATTTACACGTATTTCTTTCGCGATTTTTTTTCAAAAAAATTTTTTCGGAAAATTCTTTTAGATAAATTTTTTTTCGAGACTTTTTTCGAAAAATTTTTTTCGACATTTTCCTGAATTTCCCCACCCTTTAACGTGTTTTGGAGACAACACAACTACGTAACCTTTGCACCCATTGTTGTTCACCAACCTAAGTTCAGCACAGGATCAACATAGCTCATCTCAAACGAGCACTTTTTCGACTTTTTTCACACCTTAATCTCTCCCTATATATATTTCTATTTATTTTCACTTTAACCTCATATTACCCTTTCCACCTTCTAATACCATGTCAACCTCACAACATCCCTACGACGACCCCATTAAATTTTACTTACATTCCCTCCGCAAACATGCCTTCACTCTAGCCAGATTACGCTCCCATATTTTATTTACTCAGGCTTGTCTGACATTTGGCGTTACCCCCAAAGGCCTCACACTTAAAGTTCCCATCTCTGGCTGCAATCCTTCTTTCCAACAGTCCTTATACCAGTTCCGAACTGCACAATCCATAGAACTCACCCGCCTAATCTTTCACCTATACATCCACTCGGCCAATGAACACACCCGTCAACTCCTATCCCAAATCAAAGTCCTCAATCTCTCCTCTCCCACATCCACACCGGCTGTTCATAGCATCCTCCTACAGGCCAACCACAAATTAGAACAGTATGCACCCTCCACCTCAAAAAACTATCCAATCTCCTGGTTTCCTACCTCCGGAAAGGCAACTCACTCACCCTCCACAACCTTTCCAAAACAAACCTCAACCTCCTCTCATTGCACACAAACCCAGTCTCTCCCATCTACTCAATCTCCCACTTCCAGCTCCACTCCCCCCAACACCTCAAAATTCTAGTCAACACAATCTGGAACCACAACACCCCAATTCAGTAGTTAACCTTTTCTCCAAACGTCTCTCCCAATCCGAAACCTCTGTCCTATCCAAAGGCCTCACCTTCAGCCCCACTCCCAAGGTTCAACCAAACTGCCCTTGTCAAAGATTTACTGTCCTACACTCGTAGTCTCTGCTGGAAATAGCACTTTGCCATGAAGAAAAATAATCCTGATACCACTCCTAATGATCCAACTCCCCAAGACACTATCCAAATTGAACCCTGACTGGAATAGTTCGTCCTCCATCATAGCGGGACCCACCTCCTCTTCCTCAAAATCACCTTCTCCAAACCTTCCAGGAATTTCTCACTTCCAGCCTTGCCTCTCAATCTTTCTTGAAAAACCTTAATCCTACTCCCAACAGCACCACAGCCGAAGCCCAGGCTATCCGTGATCTGAAAGCTGACCGATCCATCATCATTCTTCCGGCTGACAAGGGTTCCATGACCATGGTACTTGATCTTTGGGAGTATGTGGCTGAGGGACTGCGTCAGCTTTCAGACAAATCTACATACAAAGTTTGCCAAGGTAATCCCATTCCTGATATCCAGGCAGAGCTTCAAGGAATCCTCAGAACCTTAGGACCCTTACAAAACCTTTCACCTGACTCCATCAATCTCCTGACCCCACCGACACCTCGCACTCCTACCTTCTACCTACTTCCTAAAATTCACAAACCCAAACATCCCGGCCGCCCCATTGTAGCTGGTTACCAAGCCCCCACAGAACGTATCTCTGCCTACGTAGATCAACACCTTCAACCCATTACATGCAGTCTCCCATCCTTCATCAAAGACACCAACCACTTTCTCGAACGTCTGGAATCCTTACCCAGTCTGTTACCCCTGGAAACGATCCTTGTAACCATTGATGCCACTTCCCTATACACAAATATCCTGCACGTCCAGGGCCTCGGTGCAATGGAGCACTTCCTTTCACACCAATCACCTGCCACCCTACCTAAAACCTCTTTCCTCGTCGCCTTAGCCAGCTTCATCCTGACCCACAACTTCTTCATTTTTGAAGGCCAGACATACCAACAATTAAAGGGAACAGCGATGGGTACCAGGATGGCCCCCTCATATGCCAACCTATTTATGGGTCGCTTAGAGGAAGCCTTCTTGGTTACCCAAGCCTGCCAACCCAAAGTTTGGTACAGATTTATTGACGACATCTTCATGATCTGGATTCACAGTGAAGAACAACTCCTGAATTTCCTCTACAACCTGAACTCCTTTGGTTCCATCAGATTCACCTGGTCCTACTCCAAATCCCATGCCATTTTCCTTGACGTTGACCTCCATCTGTCCAATGGCCAGCTTCACACATCTGTCCACATCAAACCCACCAACAAGCAACAGTACCTCCATTATGACAGCTGCCACCCATTCCATATCAAACGGTCCCTTCCCTACAGCCTAGGCCTTCCTGGCAAACAAATCTGCTCCAGTCCTGAATCCCTGAACCATTACACCAACAACCTGAAAACAGCTTTCGCATCCCGCAACTACCCTCCCGACCTGGTACAGAAGAAAATAACCAGAGCCACTTCCTCATCCCCTCAAACCTCTGTTGCTTGTTGGTGGGATTGATGTGGATAGATGTGTGAAGCTAGCCGTTGGACAGATGGAGGTCAACGTCAAGGTAAGTGGCATGGGATTTGGAGTAGGACCAGGTGAATCTGATGGAACCAAAGGAGTTGAGGTTGGAGAGGAAATTCTGGAGCTCTTCTTCACTGTGACTCCAGATCATAAAGATGTCATCAATAAATATGTACCAAACTTTGGGTTGGCAGGCCTGGGTAACCAAGAAGGCTTCCTCTAAGCGACCCATTAATAGGTTGGCGTACAAGAGGGCCATCCTGGTGCCCATGGCTGTTCCCTTCATCACTTTCGAAGGCCAGACATACCAACAATTAAAGGGTAATATATATTAGGACAATTTGACAAATTGTAGGATGGTGGGACTAGAATAGCCTAAGTATGCATATTGTCTACTAAGTAGTGTATACAGACATGGTATCTACTGGAAGTATAGAAGTTGATAAGTAGAGGAGGACTCTAGGAATTATATGAAGTATTAAGAATTATATGCAAAGTGTAGAGTAGATTTGTAACTTTACGCAAAAATACTTAATTATAGTATTCATAGGTACCTATACTGGGGTAATGAACCATGACGCCTACTCAGACAGGATAAGGGGGCGTACTCGGCATTTGCCAAGTATGTGGGGCAGGTGTACCTACTTGGAGATAGGACCATCTGTGACCTGAATAAATAGGAATGTTTTATAAAGAGGCGTACCTACCAAAATGGAAAGAGGAAGTGCTCTCAACCCACAGGCAAGGTATAGGTACTGATCCTAGGGGAAAGGGACAGTATTGTAACAAAAGTCACAAAAGTTTGTGGGGATTATTTTGGAAAGTTTGGATTCTATGCTCAGTGAGCATCATTACGTTTTATGTAAGTTCACGAGTGTCAAAATGAACACTTTCATTTTGTCCACAGTTCCTCCGGACTACAATAGATAATGAAGCTCGTACACACTAAAAAAAAGGTACTACAAAGGTTAGAAATAATACAATACTCAAGTGTCATGAACACCTGCAGTTTATGATTGGAAATAAGGAAAGAGTCCTCACAATTCTTAAATATAATAAAAGATGACTAAAAACATGAAAAAACGTTCTGGTCTTGATGTCAAGGTGAAATAAGAACAGAATGAAGGAACGCTCAGCTAAAAATTGTTCTAGAGAAGAAAAAAAATTGTTGTTGAAGTGAAAGATGTATGTAGAAACATATGTGAGGAAAGTATATTGTTATGATATGAAATGTAGTGAGTGATGTTATGTACATAAAGATGATGTATATGATATCGCGGGTCCGATTTGAGGGGTGGGGGCGAATTTGTAGTGTTTTGAGAATTTCCACATAAATCCTAGAACCACTCGGCCTTCCACTGTCTTGAACACATGATATTTCATATGTGAGTGGGAGAAAGGAACCCTATCTACTGCGCGTCACCTTTCTGTGTGTGTAGATGTGAAATCAGTCACGAGCAAAAGATCGACGTGGCAGTCCATGGAAGTCGTAATGAAAGCACACAGCAGCACCAAGGAACTTCTATGTTATTCTGTGCTGTTTTGTAACTGTGACTATTGTTAGTGACAAAATAACATTTTACTTGAGAGGACTTTTAAAAATATCTTAATTTGGACTAGAGGCAAGACATGTGTATAATTCCTGTATAATAGAGCCATGGTTAGCAAGCCTACTCTGCTGTAAATGTAACTTAATTGTTTCTAATGTGAGACGACACACGTGACTTACAAGAAGTAAATTGTTTATGTGAGAAGTGGGAATTTTGTTCTTTGTGGAAGTTCAAATATACCGATAGTTGTTGAAAAGTATACTTTGAGTACCTCATTATTTCACAAAGAGAGAGAGAGTCTTGAAGGTTCCTGTGACTAGCATCATTCTTCAGAGACAATGTTTGTAGCAATTCCAAAAGCCGGCTATCCAGAGAAGAAGATAGGCTCCACATCCCCAAGTAAGTCACCTCTTGTAAGAGAAGTGTGGAGTTCGCACATGCACTTCACACACTCGTAGTCATCAAAAATATTAGACCTCCAGCATAACAATAAGGCAAAAGCAGTGTGTCAGTTTTTCAGTGAGAATCAGGAACCAAAGTTGAAAGTTGAAAGTCAAGAGAATTTGAAAATGATGTAGTAGATCCTGTTCAGATGTCCAACTATTTCAATGAATTTTTCTTAAATGTAGGAAGGAATCAACAGAGTATGTGGGAAATTAGTGCTCTAGCTGCCTCTTCCAGTCTTCTCCATAGTGTTTGAAAAAATTGCAGCAAAACAAATTCAAATTTCCTTATTATAAATGATACAAATGTTAAAACCCAGTTTGTACTTCAACAAGAAAAAGGTCTATAAATGTCCTCAATCAGTCTGCTGAAAACATATGATCCATATTAGACATGGATAAAAAGCTCACAGCAACATCCCACAAATAAAAGCATTCAGTTCTTTGAACCACATCTTACAAATTACAAATATATGTAATCAGGAACACCATTTTACATTGGTTGAACTCTTATTTGAATGACAGGAAACAAAGAATAATTGTAACTTCAATTGATATTCATTCAGTTTTATTTGCTTGTGATACACCAGATCTCATTGAAAATTATATGCTTGAAAGAAATCCAGAAATTGTCAAAAATACATTAGAAAAACTAGAATCTGGTTAGTTACATCAAAATGAACTGAAACTAAATCCAAAATTATGCAATTTGAAACTAAATCATTAGAATGGAACAAAATAAAAATAGCTTGCTATGCTTAGGATAGCACAGAAGCAAACCATGTAAAGCACTAAGGCCTAAATCTTGACAAAAACTTGGACGACAGATATAGACTACTTAGCAAATAAACTGAAAATATTGGCGTTTACAATGTGTATTTTGTCATGTGCCATTAACATGGACACCAGAAATGTAGTCTATTATTGCTACTTTGAGTTGGCTATTCATTATGGCATTATCGTCTGGGGAAATTCAGAATATATCATGAGGAGTTTAATATTACAACATAAATTAATTGGAAACATGTGCTGACCATACAGCAAGTATCCTATTGACCACTTTTAAAAAAGTCAAAACTACTATACATTCCTTCCCTTTACACATATGCAGTGTTCATTTTCTTATATAAAAACCAAAATACATGTGACATTATGTTAATAATTATCACTTTGTGTTCATCTGACTGCAACTGTATGAAACAAATCTTTCATTTCACACATGTTTTGCCTTTATTGTCTGAAAGGCATGATTAGAGGGAAATTTTGTAGATGCTGCTCTGCATCTGCTGTTGTTAATTTCATTCACACAGTACTAGTGAATGAAGATGTTTTGGAGGTTATTGCCAAGTTGATACAACATTCAAAACATCATGAAGCAAATGGGAGTTCATTTCTTAGTGCTGTGTTAATTAAATTAAGAATGAAACTAATCAGAAGAACAGCAACAAAACTTTAACAAGAACATATGCAGAGAAGCATCTATGACATTTACAACAGCCAAATAATAAAGGTGAAGTCTATATGGGCTAAAAAGTTATAGTTCAGCTGTAATTAGATGAACCCAGAGTAACAATTCGTAATGTAATGTCACACACATCTGTGAATGGCAGGACAACAAAAGTTAAATACTTGACACTTTCCATTTTCACCGTGACAGCACTCGCCACAGAGGGAATTGTAAGATTCTGACACACCATTTAAATCTTCACAACTAAACACCAAAGTACACGGGACTGCAAATTTACAACAAAATTAAAGGTAGTAATATATTTAACATTGAAACTCTGCCTGCAACAGGTAATGAGTGGATTGAGTAGCTCATTAACTGTTGTTGCCAGTCTCAAGCCCAGATAATGGAGGAGGGTTAGCATCAGGAAGGGCATCCAGCAAGAAAAAACCCTGCCAAAACCAAAACAATGATGAATACTTCTCAAAGTAAATGTTATGGAGTAATAGTCTCCCAATCGGATCTCCAGGGAAGACATTTTGTGTAGAATCCAACAAAAGAAAGGGTGTGAAAGAAAGAATGAAGTACAAACTCAGTCAGAACTGTAAACATTGGGACATTGAAGGGAGAGAGTCGAGAGATTGAAGACATGGTGTAAAAAAGGAAGGTAAATATCCTGTGCTTCAAGAGACCAGGTGGAAGGGTGACAAAGCCAAACTATTGGCAGAAGGATACTAGTTGTTCTATAGCAGATGACATCACAGTTCTAAGTGTGTATGCACCCCAGACAGGGTGTTCAGAGGAAGAGATGGATGAATTTTGAAAAATACTAGATGGGGTAACAGTGGAAATACCAGACAATGAAAGAGTGAAAATTGAGGGAGATTTAAATGGATATGTTGCCGAGAGGAGGAGGGGGGAAGGTAGAATTCATGGTGGATGGAGTTATGGAGAAAGGAATGTTGCAGGCCACAAGATTGCAGAATACGCTGTATCGTTTGGCCCAATGATCACCAATACCATACTTCAATCATAGAAGAGAACAACTTATAACGTACAGGAGCGGCGACCATAAAAGTCAGTTAGAGAACTTGTTGACCTGAAGGGAACACATAAAGGAAATAAAGAATACCAAGGTTATATACAGGGAAAGTGTGGCTGCACAACACAAACTCATAGTGGCCGATTATGAAATGGGGGTGGGGAAAAGAAGTAAATGTATCAAGTGAGGAGAACAAAGAATAAAGTGGTGGAAACTGAAAGAAGAGGTGGTGTGAGAAAAATTCAAGGAAACAGTATTAAGAGAAGTGAAATTACCAGAGAATGTACAGGAGTGGTGGAGTTATAATAGCAGTGTAATTGCAAAAGCTGTAAAAGACAAGCTGGGTGTAACAACAGGAAAGGGACCACCAGAAGATTAGGAGGCATGGTGGCGGAATGAGGAGGTTCAGAATGTGATAAAATTGAGGACAAATGCAAAAAACAATGGGACTTAACAGGAATACAGGAGGATGGGGAAGCCTACAAGACTGCAAAAAAGATGGAAAAAAGAGCAGTGGCAAAAGCAAGGGTTGAGTCAATGGAAGAGGCATATGAAGAGCTGGAAAGAAGACAGGACAGCAGGAAACTCCCATGGATTGCTAAAGCAAGAGATAAGGTGACCAAGGACATAACATCAATGAGGCAGATAAAGGATGAATCAGGTTTAGTATTGCATGACCGTTAGAAAATCCTGAATAGGTGGTGGGAGTACTTTTGGAAGGCTATTGAATGAGGAAAATGTATGAGAGAAGTATGAGGACAGAGATATAAATGAAGGAATGACCCAAAGTATAAGTAGGGAAGAAGTCGAACACATGATGAAGAAAATGAAAAATGGGAAGGCCCTAAGGGCAGACCAAACCCCAATTGTAGCATGGAAAAGTCTGGGAGAATAGGGAACTGATATTCTCTGGGATCTAATGCAGAAGATCTGGAAAGGAGAAAGAATGCTGCATGCATGGAGAAGCAGTATACTGGTTCCCATATATAAGGGAAAAGGGGATAACCAAAACAGTGGCAATTATAGAGGGATAAAACTGATGTCCCACACAATGATGATCTGGGAAAGGATAACTGAGAAGAGGTTGTGTCTAGAAACTGAAGTATGTGAAGAATAGTTTTGATTTATCAGGGGAAGAGGAACAACTGACACAATATTTGCACTAAGGCAACTGATGGAGAGGCACAGAGAAGTATAAGCTGAACTGCATATGGCCTTTATCAATCTTGAGAAAGAATATGACAGAGTGCCAAGGCAAGAGATATGGAGATGTCTGAGAAGTAAATTCCTGCCAGAAAAATATATCAGGGTGCTAGGAAAGATGTGTGAAGGTGCAATGACACAAGTCAGGAGCAGTGCAGGTGCAACAAAGGCATTTCCAGTGAGAGTAGGACTACATCAGGGATCTACTCTCAGCCCATAAGTCTTTGACCTTGTCATGGATGTACTAGTCAAAGAGGTAAAAAAAGAGGCACCTTGGAGAATGATGTTTGACAATGATGTTGTAATCTATGAGCCCACCCAGGAGGCACTTCAAGACAAGCTCGAACAGTGGAGAAAAGCTCTAGAGGAAAGGGAAATGAGAATTATCAGGGTGAAAACAGAGCATATATGTTCAAAGGTTGCCAAAGATCTATATATTAACATGAACATGCAAGGAGAACAACTGATGCTGGTCAAGAAATTTAAATACCTAGGCTCTTATATGAAAAGTGATGGAGGAGTGGAGGCTGAAATACAGCACAGGATAAATAGAGGATGTAGGAACCGAGCAGACTACTGTGTGGTAAGAAGGTTAGCTGCAGAATGAAAGGAAAGCTTTACAAGTCTGTGGTGAGACCTGTGATGCTGCATAGTGCAGAAACTTGGCCGTTACAAAAGCCCAAGAGAAAAAGGTGGAAGTAGCAGAAATGAGAATGTTAAGAATGATGAGTGGGGTGAAATGTAAAGATAGACTAAGGAATGAGTACATCAGGGGAACAGTAAAAGTGGGGCCCACAGGGAAGAAGATCCAATAAAGCAGGCTAAGATGGTATGGACATGGGCAGTGAAGAGGGGAGCACTACGTGGGGAGAAGAGTTGAAGACCTAGAAATCGAACGATCAAGAACAAGAGGAAGACGAAAACTGAGATGGAAAGACAAGGTAGCAGGAGACCTATGGGAGAAATGATGGCTCAGAGAAGAAGTACTGGATAGGCATTTATGGAAGAGAAGGATCCAGCAAAGTAACACTGATCCCACATGACGTGGGAAAAGGCTGAGATGATGATGACGATATTTAACATTGAGGTTGGTTCACTGAAAGTATTGCTAGCTTAACAGATTGAACAAGGGAATTAAGAATATTCTGGGAAAAAAACTGAAGCACTGATAAGACATTGTCAGATGTCAATGTAACTTTGTACACATACACACCATCAGAGGGCATGTAGAAGATTATAACTGCAATTCTCTGTGACAGGTAGAACGACCACAAAACTGTTAGTTTTCTTTATATGTAATGTTGTTAGTTGACTTGGTAGCATCCACCGATCAGACACAACATTGTGAGCACCCACCTTACAGTTGGTATGTCCACCTTTGGCACTTATAACAGTGGTGATGAGTCATGGCATCAAAACAATGCCTTGAGAGGTCACTGGCACCACATCTGCACACTCAGTCACCTGAGTCCCATAAATTCTGGGGATGGACACAATGAGTTGTGATGCCTCATTCAATCACATCCCAAATATGTTCAATCGGGTTCAAATCTGGCAAGTCAGGCAGCCAAAATATCAATTGGAACTTGCCAGCATATCAACTGGACCTTGCCATTCTGTTACTCAAACCACTCCAGCAGTTCCTGGCCTTCTAACATGGAGCATTATCTTGTTGAAAAAGGCTACTGCCATCGGAAACGTGATCATCAAGAAGGGGTGCATGTGGACTGCAATCAGTGTGCAATACTCTTTAGCTGTCATGGTGCCTTGCACGAGTTCCACTGGACCTATGGATGCCCACATTGAAGTCCCCCAGAGCATAATGGAGCCAACACCAGCTTGTCTCCATCCTGCAGTAAGGTGTCAAGCAGTTGTTGCCTTCGAAAATGACTGATTCACACCCTCCACTCAGCATGATGAAGAAGGTACTGGGTTTCATCAGAAGATGCAACATGGCTGAAAGTGACTGAAGAAATTGTTATGGGACAATGGCACATCAAAAACGTCCTGTGTCACGGGACAGTATTGAGGTATCATTTTTCAATAAGACAATGCTCGTCCACACACAGCACGTCTTCATGAACTGTCAGCTAGATCCCACAGTATGCCCCTGATAGAACATCTATGAAAACAGGTTCTATATCACCTCCATTCCAGTGCAAGTACTCATTACATAAAGAACCATTTAGAAAACATGTGGGTCAGCCGCCCCAGGAAAGGATACAACAGCTTTACGACATACTTCCTAACTGAATCAGTGCATGCATCTAAGCTACAGGTGAACTTCCAAGAAATCCGTGCACATTAGCATGCCACTTCTGGGATTCAGGATGGCACACCACCTCTGGATCAAATACACCTGCTGGATTAACAATGAGAGATGGTATGCTGCCCAGCATGGATGTAGTTTATAGGCAGTTTTCCTGATCCGACAAGATGAATACTAGGCTGGTACCTACATCTTGCCTCAGTTAAATGATCTGCAAATATTTAGAAAACATTGGCTTACTTTCACATGAGCCAGCACTAGATGAAACAAGATGCAGTACACAAATTCAGTCCTAGTGGACAAAGTGGTGGTAACATAAGAACATCCTGCCACCCTTTGCCACTAATGTTGCCCAATGGCAGAGGACTACATAGTAGTTTCTCAGCACTGTTGTGTCTTCTGGGTCTGATCACACAGTTTACTTTTTTATATTACAAAATGATGTCTAATATTCCAGCAAGGTGGTGCTCAATAAATACAAGTATATTTCCCATTACATTTTTTCCATGGGACCATGCTGCTCAGTAAATACAAGTATTAATGAGCATTTCCCATTCCATTTTTTCCATGGGACCATGTAGTTTGCAATGGGGGTGATATTTGCTCTTCACACCACCCTAGGCTATCCACTTGGGGACTGCTTTTTGTACTGGTGTTTGAAGTAGGAAGTCTATGCCACTGGCCTCACACCTCGCAAGAGTTGTGAGAATAAGTCTGAGCTGCAGTGAAGTACAATCAAATAGAGATACATGGCATGACCGTGGATACTGGTCTGCAATGCAAAGTTGTATTTCCAGATACAATGATTTTCAAACCAATCACATTATTTTCCAAATCTAGCTGATATGATTAATTCTTTTTATGTGTTGCACACTATTTGTGTGTTTTATTAAATAAAAGTAGTTCACATATATGGCTACAGAATTTGCCTTTTTAAATTGTCTAACCATTTCTTAAGGACTCAGTATACACTGTTACTTATGAGTGAATAAAAATTTTAAACCAGATCCATTTTCCATGAGAGATTACTTATAATTTCATGCATTACATGTAAGAGCGTCTTTGAATCTAATGTATAGCTATTAATTCAATTTAGTGATATTTTTTCTAAGTCAATGCAGACACAGGGTTTAATCACAACACTGAACAATAACTGTTGGAAAACATGCCTTTTATTTTCAAAAAATAGCACAATTCTAAAATGGGGAGTCAAACAATTAATACATGGTAATTTTATTCTAAATAAGATAACATGTGTTTCTTCAGGATTTACCACAAGATTCAATGTAATACTGGAATACATAATATAATTTATGGCTCTCCTTGGAAATTAGTACAATCCATCAAAATGGACATTTTAGCCAAATTCTCATTCTGGTTGCTGCACAAATATGTAACTAAAATGTACACAACATGATTTTTAATGGATCACAAATGCATGCTATGGTTTCAAAGATTTCTTACAAACTTTGTATAAATTGTTATCTCATAAGGAACACTAAATACATTTCCTGGAGGAATTTCCAGTATTATGACATTAAGCATCACAGGCCATGTTCTGCTATACTGTCTTACAATAGGATTAGTGGATCTGCCAATACAGTTACTTAGCACATCCTCTGTTACAATTTACATGCATAAAGTGTAACATTTGTTAAGTCCTCATTATAACAGTCAAAGTTTACCATGAAGCTTAAAATTTGAGATAGGAAAACAAGTTGTATGACAATTAATGTAACATGGTAGATAAGTTCACACTCATTGAATTCAGCTGAAATTTAAAGTAATTTTTTTTTATTAAACAACCAGCACTATATTTCTGAAAACAATATATTCTTCTTATGACCCCCTCTTTCCTGCATTTTAGATACTTTCGTTGATCCACAGTTCTGTGTACAATATATTTACATGTAACATTTCTTCAAAAACTAAATATTCAGTATTCAGTTTTCAGCACTCATCAGCAGTCAATGGGTGTAGAACTTCATCGGCCACAACACATAAAATTTGGTGAAGATCGGAAATTCAGAGAAAGTAATGGCACTGAAATATTTTACGTAAAGCAATGCTTCTACTAATGCTATGGAAGTCTAATCACAATACCAACAAAAAAAAAAAAAGAAAATGTGACTGAACTTTGTCAGCATAGAAACACACAAACAATTGCAATTAGTCCAGTGCCAATAAATTAAAAATTCTATTTTCTGACAAAAGCAAGTAACAGAAAGTAGTTCATTATTCATGTCATTCAAACATACAATGCTATTTTACACTCACACTACTTTTGCACTTTAAACAGGAGGCACAACATTGAAGATATTACTTAACTGCAAAGCAGTACATCACCATGTACATCAGATGTATGTAACATTTCATACTTAATTTTATTTACAACAAAAAATGAGGAAGCACCTCATACAGTACATTCAGAATGTTATCTGGAATGATATGAAACTCCTTACTGAAGTACAAATGGATTTAACAAATAATAAAGCATCAGTGCTAGAAACGTAGAAAATTACAATCTGTCTTAAAGCTACAAAAAATATTTCCTAATATGTTATATACATATTTACAAATCAAACTACTCACATTCTCAAGTACACACTACAGTACCACAGATGGTTCTTACATGTTTCCCAACACACACATTTCTACAAAAACTCTAAATTTAATATAAATATAACATTGTCTTGAGTTTCTTTATGGACATACACATTTTCTGTAACAATTGCAGGCACATATTACAATATCAATAGTGTTTGAAAAAATTGTGTTTATGTGAGGATGAACAGCTTCACAAAATAATACTTGCACTAAATGTAGGTTTCTTTAGAAACCTGTGGATTAAGATGTGGTTCAAACCAAATATGTGCTAAATATTTTAATCTGCATATGAAGCAGATGGAACACCCATGGTAATGTGAGACGTACGTTGATTGTTCAATTGGCATTCTGTCATATAATTAGAATATTGTTTCAATCAACTGACAGATGCAGGAGAAATATAACACATATGTAATACATCACCACATTCACAATTTGAGAAAGAGACATCCAGTAAACAGCATAAAGAAGAACCTATAACATTTATATCTGCTGTTAATGTGAAGAAAATGTTTCCAGCAGAGAATTATTACGTGTAATTACTACAACTGATCACTGAAATTTGAAGCAAATCATGATACAAAACCACAATATTTTTTAAGACATTACTGCAGCATTATCAGCACTCCAGCAGAGATACAAACTATTTTCATTGAGAAATCAGGTGACATAACCCCATATTGCTATTTATAGTGAGTTAAGAGTATTTCAGAAAAGAAAAAAAAATTATAAGATTTCAGAAAAGACATAATTACTGGTATGCTATTATGTATAAAAAGTGCGCAATAAAAATATAAAGTCGCCTATTACTTGCAAATAACAATAAAAATCAATAATTAATATTTCCACAAATAGTTGATCCCAGAAATATCTTTGTTTTGTGAGAGACACTGCATTTTGTTTTTCTCAAGTTCCAACCAATTCTTATAGTTTGAGACTCATTGTTAACTACAGTTGCAGTTAAATCTGCCTATATGATTAGAGCCCTATGAGTAAAGCCCAATAATTCTGTTTAATGTTATTTGAGTACCTCATATGTTGCTTCTACAGCATTTGGCTGTATTGGCATGATTTTTGTTGCAATATATAATGCACAGTAAACTTCAAGAACTAGATGATTATCTGAGAAAAATATATTAGTGATATAAAGAAAAATATTATTGTTTAGACCTTACACTTTTAAAGAAAGCATTTTCAAAATGACACTTTTTTAGAGAAAAATAAAGAAAAAAAGTAAAAACTTCATAGTACCACATGGCAACAAATGATGTGGGCAACAACAGAAAGTAACATGTACTTAGTTTGAAAAATGGGGTATGTATCGTGCACTGATTTTGTCATCATCCTGTTTTCTGTATCTCTCTTGACCCAGAACACTTGTTTTGACTTCACTTCCTAAATCCTGAATGTCCTCACTTTCTACAGGTATATTACCTCTATTGCCAAAGCTCACTGGTAGTGTTAACATGACTTTCTAAGTATTTTATGTTTGCTATAACTCAGTAAGCTGAAGTTCATTTCTGTCTTCATTGAATTACTGCACCTTATATTTTGTTCAATAACCATAATTCCATTTATAGTAGGAAGGGTTGCGCAACAAACAAAATTATGAAACAGAGCCATTTTCCAACATGCTTCTCAAGACAAAAGAATCTTGTGAACAGTATTAAAAATTGTCTATGGCATTTTGATTTTCACAACATCCATTTAAAGAAAAGAACAATTTATAATTGTAGCACTAGTGGTCACTACCATGGTGTTCAAAATTGCTTACAAAGAACAGGCAAATGTGTAAACAAATTCTCAGTTCCACACGTTTATATTTTATTTAACATTAAACAGCTTCAAAATTTAAAACACAACTATGATCACCATTTGATTATTTTATCTCAACAATGAACTGCAGTTATTGCTTTTTATAGTAATTATTGTAAAAATTCTGGAAAAACTATCTTTATATGACACAACAATTATTGGCAATACATACTGTAATTCTGGGAAAGAAAATTATGGCTATAATATCCAACACACAGATCTATATATTGCAATACAGTTCAGTTACAACCAGATATACAAATCTTAAAATTTAGTTAATGGCAACATTGTATTTACAAAAATTAATATCACTCTGAGTCACAGTGAATTACAAAACAATACAAACTGTCTCATATAAAATTCATAGCCTGTGTTTACTCATATACAACAGTATCTAACATATCACCTGCATTTATGCAACACCACAACTATATTATTGCCTTGTCACATCTTCATAATAATGCCATAGTAATTGTTTCATATATGGATTGCTTCAAGCACAGCTATCCCCACACCATTTTAACAGATACTGTCTCACACATATTACCGACATAAAAGAAGTTTTTCTGTCCTTAAATAATCACAAATCCCAAGACTTTGTTCACTAACAAACAGCTCAAATGCACAACCTACACATTGTCTCATAATTGTATTTACTTTTGAATCAGTTTTCCGTTTCAGTATTTTCAGTGTTACATAACTGTATTCTTACATTATCATGTCTCTTGCAAGTAGCAAAATATTACACATGATTCTTAAATTGTTATGTGCAAAGAAAAAGAATCTGATCCATGAGGCATACACAATTTTTATAAAAAAACTAAAAAAGAGAGATAGAGGTAGATTTCTAATTTGTGTTCACTAGAAAGAAATTATATATTGGGACTACATAACATCTCATTAATGTTCTATTTGGTGTTGTATTAGTTGTACTTGGTATTTATTTTAAATACCCCATTTGTCCCATAAGATGCAGTGGAACTATAAATTATCCAAGTACATTTGCAAGAGGCTGCTGGGTAAACAATGTGGACCAAAACTAATGACCAAATGAAATCAAATGAGAATTAGCATTTCACGTTTGTTCTGGATAATGAAGCCCTTGTGCCATCAAAAGCTGTATGGGCACTAACTGATAAACATTGTTTTTTTTCAAGAGAGTTCATGTTCATGTAACATTGCATAGCTGTACGTTAAATGGTAAGGAGAACACAAAGTTTTATGTAATATAAGAATTTAAACAAATAGCTATAACTACTTTTAAAGTTGAACATTCATTTCATTTTGCATAACCTGAACATTTCATACAAAACTTGTACATAACTTGAACTTCTTATTTGTGTTATTAAGCTTCCAATATTAAACTGTAATAATGCATAGTTTTGGAATCAATAAGAAATCAAGGTAGCATAGAAATCAGAACTTCAATGAAGGTGTTGTGGGGAGTGTGACGAGTGTTGTTGTGATGGAAGAGATACCCCATCTCCTTGGCTTTGCTGCAAATGCCTGTGTTCTTGTCCTGCTGCGACATACGAGAAAACACACAGCACCGAGTAGCAAATCTGATCTGACTGAAATAAGAGAAGAACCAGGCAGTTAGTTTTATTTTGTTATGCACAATAAAGAAGCACAGATAATAAAGTTATTAAAGCAAAGATTTGCCATTTATAAAGTCTGGATCACACTAAACAAATAATAAAAGTATGAAATCTTTACAAGCACATCACACTCAAATATGAAAACAAATAATTACAGGGTATGAACTATGTTATTACACCTCCAATTCTGCAAAATCATTACTGTGTTGCTGGATTAATATGTATTCAAAATGAAAGAAAAAATCCCTATGTAGACTACTCAGTATTCAAACAGAGCCTGACCTGACATAAATATGAGCATACACATCTCTGTCCACACATATGTTTCAGCTTATAGGCAGATGGTGTCTACTTTCTTCTCAATAATTTCTTGCAAGCTACTGTTGGAATATTTAATGTGTGACAATTCTGGTTACTGAGTCTGCAGAAGAGGCCCCCAGTCAAGGTTCTAAAGGAATCTATTCATGAGCACTGTTGAAATGTTTGGAATGTCCAGAACTGACTGAAGAAAGATACAGTCACAACTAAGGTTATAATCAGTGAGTTCAATCAATGTGAAAGTGATAAGAGATGCTTTGAGAGGCTACACAGAAATTACTGAACTGAAGACAATGTTGTTATTTCACAAGACTGTTTGGTTATCTCTGACTTACCAAAATGTTTCAAATGGTTTTTAAGTTATTATGTCCAAAGAAAGAGGATCTGATTCAAATTGCATAACACGATTTAAATGAATGCTGCTCAAAAAACATTCAGAGATTTAATTATTCCCTATTCCATTCACAGACAGTATAGATGAGGAGTGATTTATGATACTACAAAACTACTAAAGAGATCTCTATCTGTCCATTTTTCTCTCCCATATATATTTTATAATCCCAGTTTTTCAACTTAATGCACAATTGTTCTGTCTTTTGTTCTTCATTCTACTATGCCTTTCTGACTGAACTTATCACTCTGTTCAGTCCTTATATCTTTTACAGAAATTTTGAAAAGGTGTTAAAAGCATTCACTAGAGTCTTCATGAATAACCTACGTACAAAGCATAGGTACATTTAAAAGTGCCTTATGTGGTGACATAAGTCATCTAGTGCGAAAGAGGAATATGGCCACACAAATATCCGATAGTTATGTCAAAAACTTCTTGTCATTGTTTTATCAACATAATTTTCTGATTCATTTATTACTTTTGGGTTATTTACAAAATGTACTGGATATCTTTTTTAATGATCTTTTACCAGTGAAAGTTAATCTGCTTAGAAATATCTCCAAGAATAGTAAAAATGCATTAACCAAAGGGACGAAGTTTGTTGAATGCAGAGACTGACAATGAGACAAAGCATTCCAGAAAAAAAGTCAAATGTAACTCATAGTTCCATGCACATTTTAATCAAGAAGACTCTTGCGTTGTTGTAGCACAAGGAGACTCTTTTTTAGACTTTGGACATCTTTCATTAATCGTCTGACCTTATGTCATAATTTACAAGGTATATGGGTGTGACTTCACCATCCTTGAACATCGTATTTACTCTTGCACATTATCATTTGCTGTACCTACTTGCCCATGGAACATTACACAAAAACATACAAATATTGCAGGAAATCCATTTTTGATCCCAAGTAAGTATCCATCTAGAAAATAAATTGTTTTATTTTGGCATCTTTCAGTTCACATGGGAACGCAAAATCTAAAAGTGAGCTTGGTGAATCTACAGGTATAAAAAATACTGGGTTGACAAAACTGTCTCTGCACGTGCACATAGCTTTCGATGTTTATATGGGATACATAATATGTGTTTTAGTAGTTTCTTGCAATGATTTTTTTAGTACTTCCATCAAAAATATTCTTGTAAGCAGATAAATGGGCCTCAGCTAGGGACCATAACTGAATCCACAAATATTTCTTAAATTCCAGTTCTGTTCTACTACTACTACTCCTACTACTACTACCACTAATAAAACTACTACTACTCCTACTCCTCCTACTACTACTACTAATTTTAATAACAAAAATTAGACAACTATAAAAACTGAAGTACAACTGTGGTAGCCCGAACTACTTTTTTATTTGAGATAACATTCACACAGCAAAAGCGGGGAAATAATTACTACTAGGGTAAGATTAAATAAGGATGTAAACAATGCTAAACAGAAATGGAAAAGAAATGACAGGAAGGGGAACAAAGTCTGTGGAAAAAAAGTATCCAAAAGATGGAAACAAGAGCAGGAGGAAGGGGCAGAAAATATATGTCACATCATCGAACTGGAAGATGTTAGTACAGACTATATCAAGAGGGATGGTGTACTACACCAGTGATAAATAGAATAATAGTACCAGGGAAAAAAGAATGAAGACATCTGTCAAAACAAGTATACAACATTCAGTAATATTCAGTTCCATATCTCTCATTTCAAATAATGTTGAGGGAGATTCTCACAGTTTCTTTCTTTCCTGTGTGTGGTTTTATGTTTTTTTTTTGTTTTTTTTTCTTTTTTAATAAAAAAAAAATAAAAACACACACACACACGATGAAACAGCCAATTTCAAGGATGCACCCTAGCAAATTTGTTACTATAGTGTAAGAAAATCCCATCAATGAGAAAACTTGTGACGGTTGAAAATCAACACGCAAATTTATACAAATCTGCAATACATGAAAAATAATATTGTCCACATTTTATAATTTCTCCCTGTTTCATTCATGCTTGTAACATGGAAAGAATGATGGCTTATGTGTCTCTGTAGATGCAGTTATTAGACTAATTTTGCCTTCACAGTTCAATGGGACTGACAGATACATGAATGAAGTTCCATACAAGTTGGATATGAAATGTTTGGTGAATGGTATCATGAAATAAAGAAAACAAGAGTTATGAACAAAATACCTTTACCAGCCTTCAAAGTAATCACCATTAGCTACAACATATTTCTGACATCAGTTGTAAAGCTATTGGAAACTGTCAGTAACACTTCTTGTGGAACTGTTCAAAGCAACGATGTCACATGTAGTTGAATATCTGCAGCACCTGCAAAAGTGTAAGACTTTCAGAGCTAATTTATGGTGGGGTAACAAAAAGGAGTCTGCTGGTACCAAATCTGGAGAATAAGGTGGGTGTTAAACATGAAAGTTGAGCATGCAGATCACTGTGCGCAGATAGTAGTTATTGCGGAAAAATGTCCACTTTCCACTCCAGTAGAGCACCCTCTAGATGCATTGCAGCAGCCATTTCAAAACTCCCTTACAATCTTCCAAGTTGACTGTTTGACCTTCAGGTAGAAATTCATGATGGTCCAAGCCCACATCCTCAAAAAAGCTGATCAATATCATCTTAATCTTTGATTTTGTCAGCCTACTATTTTTGGGACGTGGGGAAGATGATGAACACATGCCACTGAATGTTGCTTGGTTGCCAGATCATATTGATAATTACAGATCTCACCTCCTGTATTTTTAAGTAAAAAAGGAATATACTTATTACATGGATACTTTGTTTCCTCGGTCAGTATCAGCATTTTCTCCTCAATCTGCCATATTCCATCATTTATTTGAACAATCATTAAAAACATATTGGTGAGTGTGAACTATTTGGATTAAATTTTCAGCAAACTACCTAAATGCTATGGTGAATACATAGTATGAATACAGATTTAATATACTACAACAATATCCTCATGAGTAAACAACTCAAGCTGGAATCTTACAGCTACACACAATATAGAATAATTTCAATTGCTGTTACAAGACTACGATTTTTGGAAAACATGCACAAATTAGCATGCCAGCTGCCCCTATTTTGGACATTTGAGGGCATTCTCAGCTGTGTTAATCACAGTTGATATGTTCCTGTGGAACACAGCTGACTAGTTATTGTTGAACTATTCTGCCCTTTGGCAATTATCACAGGCAACCTACTTCTCAGCAAAGAACATTCAAAGCATTGTGAAATTATGTGTCCATGCATGCTCACACAGCTATTGGCACTGCTTAAACCCACCACTGGGAACTATGCTAATGAAAGCTCTGACCTGGCACAATGAATGCTAGACGAGATTAAATGCCTCAACAGCCCTTTTCAATGTGGTTCACCCACAACAAACTATTATAAAATCATGACAGATAGTCTCCACAAATGGCTACAGCTAATGAATTGCCACAGTTCGTATCTTGTCTCTCAGAGTACAGAGCTCACAATAGCACAGACCATGTGTTGACACTACAGTTCTGCCTACAGCCTTATGGCTAGATGGAGAGAACACTATAGACATTCACGACATTTGCTTTCTTTAAACCCTTTGAATAGGATTGGGGAGAAGAGAAGTTTGTGGCACAACTTGACCAGAAGAAGGGATCAGTTGGTAGGACATGTTCTGAGGCATCAAGGGATCACCAATTTAGTATTGGAGGGCAGCGTAGAGGGTAAAAATCGTAGACGGAGACCAAGAGATGACTACACTAAGCAGATTCAGAAGGATGTGGGTTGCAGTGGGTTCTGGGAGATGAAGAAGCTTGCACAGGATAGAGTAGCATGGAGAGCTGCATCAAACCAGTCTCAGGACTGAAGACCACAACAACAACAACAAGCCCTTTGCCTAGTTTTATTCATTCCATTATAGACCATCTCCATTTTCAGGTAAAGTTTCCTTTGTTTCTTGTCTATAAAGCAGCTAATAACGTAGCACAGGAAGAATGAGAGAGATTAAAAGCCAGATACGTGATTTTAAAAAAATCTCTTTCTTGTAAAAATAATTTACTTGCTTTAGTGAGGCAAAAAAGTTGCATTCATCTTAAGACAGCTGAGTTTAACTTGCCACTGGCAATGAATACAAAGTCAAATTTTATGCAAAAATCGCAGCAAATGTGGCATAGGATATGATGACAATGACAAGGATTCAGAATTAAGATCTCTCAACACAATAGCATGAGGACAATTTCCTGAAACAGTAACAACTGAGTTAAATGTTGTCAGCAACCATCATATCTCTTCATTGGTCATTACAACTGGTACAGTTTCCTTTCATACTGATTTTCAATTCTTCCTGTTTACAGTGTAAGGTGAAACTAAATTTTTACACACATTCATTGCTCATAGTTAGTTGGCTTGATTAATTTATTTTGACTTTTTCCATTAGTGCATCCATATAATCCCTCATAAAAAATACACTGCCTGACAAAAAAATTAAGCATCCAGAAGAGGAGAAGGAAATGAAACTTTATGTGATATTATTTCAGTCATACAAAACTGAGGCAATTTTTTACAAAGAACTTGGCAGTATGAACGCATTTATCAGTACCCCCTCCAGATGTACCCCCCTCTGGTCTGGATGCATGCACTGATTCAATTGGGAAGAGTTCCATAAGGTTGTTATATTCTCTCCTGAGGCAAGCTGACCACAAAATTTTAACTGGTCGTTGACATCTTGGATACTGCCATTGGGATGGAGTTAACATCTGAGCTGGTCCCACATATGTTCTATGGGACAGATCTGTGAATCTTGCTGTGCATGGAAACATCTCAACATCACACAGACATTTCATAGAGAATATTCTACATGTGGATGAGCAACTGTGTGTTGAAAAATGACACCGCAATACTGTTGCATGAGAGGTAATACATGAGTTCGCACGATATCCATGACATACCCTTGAGCCATCACAGTTCTCTCAATCACTACCATCCATTACCTGAAATTATATCCAATGATTCCTCAAATCATGATTCCAGGAGTAACACCGCAATGCCTTTCCAAAACATTGCAAGAATGAACCTCTCGAGATCACCACCATCTCACCAACGAGAATCATCCAGTGTCTCGCAGAACCGTGATTCATTTCTGCACACAGTGCAATGCCAGTCATCTGCAGCCCACACTTATCAGGCGTGGAACCACTCCAAATGCAGCCATTTGTGTTATGGTGTTAATGGCAGCCTATACACGGGTGGGTAATTTGTAATGAGGCTGCTGCTAGTCTCCTTGGTGAAGGATGACAATGAGTGTTACAGTGGCTTCATTACTTGTTATTGGATGGAAGGTGCAGATGTGAAGGGTTATGATGTGTTCAGTACATGATATGCCAAACCTCCATTGCGCTGGGGAGACATAGTCGACTGAAACCTCATCAATGAGTAGAGTCTGTTCTCACTTTCTCAAGAAGTCCAACATTGGGCTGCTGTCACAACAAAACGCCCCAAAAATCTGAGTATCACACAATTAGACCAACCTCCAAATGAAGGCTCACAATGAGGTCCTTTTCAGACTCTCTCAGGTGCTGATAATGCTTTCTCACATGATATACCACATCTCTGTGTCGTTCACAGTGATCAATCAACATCTGCCACTGTTCATGCCCCTTGTATAAACTACCAGACCTGGTAACAGCACTAAATGTGGACAACACTAATGCACTCTGGTGGTCACTACCCCTCACAGAGAACTGCAACTTAAGTCATTCACATACTATCTGATAGTGTATACATGTGCAAAGTTACATTGACATGTGACAAGGTCTTTTGGGTACTTCACTTTCTTTTGTCGGGTGTGTACTGAGATCATAGTAATTAAAACAAACATAAGTTACGTTCTGCACTAAAATACAACAGTTAATTTCAATGAAATGGGTTTCAGGAGTGTAATGAAAGAGGTTCTGTTGGATTATTACGGTATATTGATAACCAAAATGAAATGAAAGCAGCTGTCAGAAGGACAATGAGAGATTCTTTTAACGAATTTGAAAGCAATATTTTGTCTGCAGATTCTAAAAATAACCCCAAAAAATTATGGTTCTGTTGGAATTTGCAAAACTCTTACAGAAGAGTACTCTCATATGGCACAAAGGCTTATATATTCCAGACAAGAACAGTACTGGTGATCAGAGAAAGATTTCTCTGATATTTATGCGGAAACATAAAAAAAGGGTGACAGTATGAGTATTTGGATAACTAATAAATATCATCAAAGGGCACCTCCAGGCAATGAAGGTGATGGCAAAGTAGTCTTTGCAGTAACTAAGATGCATAACATAACTGTATACACTGAAATTTAATTGGGTAGATAAAAAGTCTACTCACCAAGCGATAGCAGAAAACAAACATAAAAGTAGGTCATAATTAGGCAAGCTTTCAGAGTCAGTGGCTCCTTCTTCAGGCAGAAGGGTTGAAAGGGAAGAAAGAGGGGTGAAGGAAAAGGACTGGAGAAGTCTAGGAAAAGGGGCAGATTTCAGGAAAGTTACCCAGAACTGTGGGTCAGGGGAGACTTACTGTATGGGATGAGAAGGAAAGATTGATTGATAGGGACTGCATCAATGTATCAATCACCTACTTCGACAATACCATGACAGTGTAGAGTTTTCGTGTTTGAGAAAGCAAATAAAAGTGTCATTAATGAATATCTTCATAGTCATCTCCAAGCATTCACCGTGGGACACAAAGATATCACATCTTTGGTTGGAATTTAAAAGTATTGTCCACCATGTGCTAGAGACGTATGTGCCAAGCAAAAATATAGGAGAGGGAAAGGATCCACCTTGGTACAACAAATATATTAGGAAGTTGCTGAGAAAGCAGAGAATTTTACACAGTTGTTTTAAACGTAGTCATGTCCTGCTGACAAAACGAAATTACGAAAATGAAAGCAGCTGTCAGAAGGACAATGAGAGATTCTTTTAACGAATTTGAAAGCAGTATTTTGTCAGCAGATTCTAAAAATAACCCCAAAAAATTATGGTCATACATAAAATCTATGAACGCTACAAATAATTCAATACATTCTCTTGCTAACAGTATGTGTAATGTAACTGATTATGATAAACCGAAGGCTGAAATTCTACTAAGATCCTTAGCCAGGAACACATCTGGCCCAGACAGTATCCCTGTAAGATTATATGTTGAATATGGTACAAATATAGCACCATTCTTATCCGTCATCTACCAAGAACATTGGAACAGTGGAAAGTTCCTTGGGACTGGAAGAAGGCCCAGGTCATAACAATCTATAAAAAGGGTAGAAAATCGGATGCACATACTTACTGACCAATTTCACTGACATCAATTTGTTGTAGAACCATGAAACACATTTGTGTTCAGACATAATGACCTTCCTATTCTCTGAGAAGCTCTTCTGAAGAAACTTGTATCGTTTTAGGAAACAGCAGTCATGCAAGGCACAGCTGGCCCCTTTTGGGCATGATATACAACATGTTCTAGATACTGACTCCCAGGTTGATGCCATCCCAGGTTGATGCCATATTTCTCAACTTTTGAACGGTGTTAGACTCAGTTCCGCACTGTCGCTTGCTACAAAAAGTGCGCACTTATGGTCTATCTGATGACATATGTGGTTGGAGAGAAAGTTTTTTAACAGACAGGGAGCAGCATATTGTCCTGAATGGGGTGACTTCAACAGAAACAAGCATAACTTCAGGTGTTCCCCAGGGCAGCGTAATAGGTCCACAGCTTTTTACGATGTACATAAACAATCTGGTTGATGGTACTGACAGCAGCATTAGACTATTTGCCGATGATGCTGTAGTCACAGGAAAGTAGTATCACATGAAAGTTGTGAACAAATCAATGTGTAAATAAATATGTGGTGTAATGACTGGCAGTTATCTCCCAATATTAGTAAGTGGAACCCCCATTAATGAATGAGTACAAAATAAATGCCCAGTATTTGGAAGTGGTAACATCCATAAAGTATCTGGGTGTGACTGTTGTATCTGAAATTTGGCCCACCACATCTATTCCAGATGTGGTGGGCCCAATCTCTGCATTATTCTTGTCAGACACTATACTCCTTACACAAGTAATGGGTAAGGCAAACTCTAGATTGTGGTTTATAGATATAATCCTGAAGCGATTGCAGTCCTTCAACAAAGGAAATAGCTTAGTTAATCCAGTCTTAGAGTATTGTTTGTCTGTGTGGGACTCTTACCAGTTGGGTCTGATTCAAAAGATTGAGAAGGTCCAAAGAAGAGCGGCAAGATTCGTGACTGGTACATTTAGGCATTGTGAGAGCATTACAAATCTCGTAGGAAGTTTGAAGTGGGACACACTTGCAGATAGACTTGATAAACGGCAGGGGCTGCTCATTAAATTCTGAAATCCAATCTTCACCAAGGATGTAGAGCATATATTATTACCACCAACTTTCAAATCACGCAATGATCGCCATTCAAAGATAAGGGAAATTACGGTTCATACTGAGGCATTCAGACAGTTGTTTTTTTATTGCCCAATCGGCAAATGGAACAGAAGGGGAGGGGGGGGGGGGGGGATCTAACTTTGGGGCAAATTGTGCCCTCCGCCACACACCACTTGGTGTCTAGCAGTGTATATATGTAGATGTAGCTGAAGATGTAGACTTCCTAAAACCATGCCCTGATATGAGATCCATTGTATCTGAAATTTGGCCCACCACATCTAGAATAGCTCTTTGTCACTCTCCCAATTTCTGCATCCATGCCCTGATATGAGATCCATTGTATCTGAAATTTGGCCCACCACATCTAGAATAGCTCTTTGTCACTCTCCCAATCTCTGCATTATTCTTGTCAGGCACTAAACACCTTCTGCACCCATCTGCCTACCCTATGGCTCCTACCACTGTGACCTTCCTGCTACAAGATTTGCCCTATGCACCCTCCTGCCACCACCTATAATGGCCCTGTAACTGGCTAAACATATACTATCACAGAGAGATCCACCTGTGAAACAACACATACGATATATCAGCTATTATTTAAACACTGTTAGGCCTTTTACATCAGCACGACTACCACCAACGTATCAATTAGAACTAATGGGCATAGGCAGAGGGTGTTTACTGGCAACAAGTAATATCCTGTTGCAGAGCATGTTCTACAACATGACAAATGTGACCTCAGTGCCTTTTTCACCAAATGCACCATATGGATTCTTCCCCGAGACACCAGTTTCGAAGAACTCTGCAAGCAGAAACTAGTGCTACAACTGTCCTTGGTTTTTACCAGCTATCTGGTCTTAATTTACATTAATTTCTTCTGTCTCAGCATTTCTTCACAGTAACTACTCTTTTCTTCACTTTGTTTCAGTTTTCTACATCTTTCATTGTCTTATCTACACATATTTTTCACCGCAACCCCCTCCCACCTCCATTTCATACAATGCACTTAGCTTTTCACTTTTATTAACTGATGCATGATGTTTACACAGTAAATTCTGTCTTGGATATTACCCTTTCTTCCAGTTTTCATATCTCTTCCAATGCAGTCCCCAACAATCAGTCTTTCCTTCTCATCCCTTCTGGTAAGTCTCCCCTGACCCACACTTCAAGGTGATTTTCCCAAAATCAACCCCTTTTCCTAGACCCCTATGGACCTTTTCCTTCATCACACTTCCTTCCCCTTCAACTGTTCTGCCTGAAGAAGGAGCCACTGACTTTGAAAGCTGGCCTAATTATAACCTTCTTTTATGTGTGTGTTCTGTTGCCGCTAGGTGAGTAGATTTTTTAACCATTGAATTAAATTAATTTGTCAAAACTTGACAGTTTTTGTTAGTATACATGTCTGAATGTCTGAATAATATAAATGGAAATATTTAACGAAATATCAGTTACATCCACCAGTGACCAACATTCCAATTTTTAAGAAAATGTAACGTGAAGTTGGGGTGACCAGATTTCCAAAATCAAAATATGGAATCCAGCTAACAGCTAAAATGAATATTTGTTTTGTGGAAACTTTCATTAATGCTGTGTCTAGATAGTAGATTTGTGTTGATTTATGCTACACCAACATGTATCACTATACCTTTTTGTTTAAACTCAAACTAACAAAAAAACGAATTACTTGCATTATTAATCAAGTTAATATTTTATCATTTTGTTCATGTCACATGAAAACACACTCTATCACTTTAACAAAATGAGATCTTTAACTAGGAACAGAAATGATTATTAGTTACCTAGGTTATTTATTTCACACCATCAACTGGCCTGGAAGTTTTGTCATGGGTAGTTCCTGAAAAGTCTTTTTTATTATATTTTGCAGAAGAATGTGTCATTCAGGAGTTTGATAGTTTCTTTTATAAAAACCAACAACTGAAGTATCCTGAAATTGTTTCCTTGAGTTTCCACATCAAAACTATTCTTTTCATCAGTCCATAAAGCATTTGTAACAGGAACATTCTTTCTGCAGCAGCATTAGTGCCATGTAGGTCTAGCACAAACACAGTAATGGGCTACAGTTTCTTGCATCAGATATCTTGAGATACAAGAAAGTTGAAAGTGGTAGATCTAATGGAGTTTGGTTTAATAAAAGAGTGCATTTACTTTTGCATATGACCACATTGTTATCCTACATGTTACTTGAAAACATACTGCTTCAAAACATATGGGACGAGTGATGAAGAACAGGGCAATATGCATTCCATATGCATTTTGTCAGGACAATGGAACACTTAAGCTAAGTAAGGAACAATCCTGAAAATATAGGATGTCGACTCACCTTATGTGAAGAGATGTAAGCTCTTCATTGAAATGGACATCACCACATGTGATGCTAGATTAAGAGGAGTATCAGAATATGAGTAGAATCTGCAAAATCTTGTCTTGCTCAGGAGAGAATGGTTGATCTGGCACTCCTTAGGGGACTGGATTTCTTGCTTACATGTTTATTACTGTCAAGTAGTCCACTTGGCAATCATTTTGTCGCTTTATTCATAAAATGGGTATTACTCATTTCTGAGTCATCATAAAGGGTATTTGGTATATAGGCCAAGGCGAGCATGATCACATAATACGATGAATAGATCCAAATGCTATTTTGTCAAATAGCAATAGCTGGTGTAAGTATCTCAGACAAACTTCAGTATCTTGTCAGAAACATGGAAAACCTTATTGCACACAGGTTTAGCGAAGTTCTCGGATCAATGTAAGAAGAAGCAAAATCTGTAACTTTACTTGGGTTACAATGCACAGTATAGTGGATGGACTTTGGTGGGATGAGGAAACAATGGTCAATTTTTGGAATACTTCTTCCTCTGCTAGTGTCCTGCAGAAGCAGTGTAAATGACAGACTGAGAACACAAGTACAGATAACAGGCAGGCACTGTTTAGAGGCATCATAGAATACTGACAATGGAGTGGGAGAATGCAACTAGACACAAAGGGAAGAACTACACAAAAAAAACATCCAATGCTCTCAGCCAGTGAAAAACTTTACACACTGTCTGTATGCTCCATGTTTATTCAATAATTCATCTTAAAATAGGCATATTTGGTAAAACCTGTAGACACTGGCGTAATAAAGATTATATTTTCTTTCAGTGCCCCAAATGACATGAATTTATGGGAGTCATACACAAACTTGTGAAGCATGGCCATCAACTTTTTACAGGATCTGTTAGTAGTGCAGAATCAGAGAATGTACAATGCACTACTCAAGCAGACTGCCACTGCAGACATTGATACCTAACACAATCATAATGAATGAAGAAAGTACCTTCATAAATTTTAATTTACATTAAGGAGATTCTTGACTGCACTGTCTGGTTAATGCATTAAAATGTCTTTACCATTGTGTGTGTGTGTGTGTGTGTGTGTGTGTGTGTGTGTGTGTGTGCGTGCGCGCGCGTGTTTGCTCACACACTCCTGCATTGTTCATCAATAAGCTAAAGGCAATAACTAAACTGATACACGAAAAATTCATGCTCAAAGTAACTAAAGCATTTATGATGTCTCCTTTCTTCCACTCCCTTCTTTCATTTCAGATTTTTCTCAAGTCATATGTGATATTCTAATTTGCCTTAACATTTGGTATTTTTCCACATAAGCATTTTTTAAATATTGTATTGTTCACTAAATGTATTTTTGATAATGCTTAATCGACACTCAAGCACACCAATTGGAAATCCAGTAATTAATGGAATACCAGTGCCTTATATAGTGTTTTTTTTTTTTCTCCCCCCCCCCCCCCCCTCCCAACCTGATTAATATATATGAAAATAAAAACTCTTTGAAGTTAATGCAAGGAAAAACAGAAAGTATGCAAAATAATACAAAATATAATACATTCAAACAGAAAGTGCTAGTGCATATAAACAACAAAAACAGAAAAGCTTACGACAATGAGAGAGCAGTTTCATATATCATGCGAGGGGTCGTTCGGAGAGCAGCATGCTTTGTGCAACCTTTACAGATATCACACGATGGACAGCCAGGTTCAATTCACTATCCTAGAATCAGAATGAAAAGTCTAAAATGTAAACTAAACACAAATAAGGAAGTCAAGGTCAGTAAGTCAGATTAACAAAAAGAGGCTAAATCAAAGTATACATGTTGTTGTTGCAAGAATATTTTTGTCACTTACCATTGAAGACTTGTACCTCCTCTGTATCACCTGTCTTGTCTTGGGGTCTGTGAATTGAAGAGAGCAAACAAATAACTTATTATGTATGCTATTACAATGTATTAAAGAACATGAATGATATTTTTACCAACAAAATCAGCACATGCTGTCAACATAGAGCAAAAACAGGTATGATGATTATCCACAACACACATGAAATAACAAAGTCCTCGAAAAAATTACTCAATATTCCAAATACACCGTTGTTTTTGATACACAAACAGAAAGAACAGCAATATTTAATGTGATGAACAAACATAGTAATCGGCACATGTTTTTGAAATTGCAAGCAAAGCCAGTCTTTTGGATGTTTCTACAACTTAATTCACTTACTATATTCTTCCAAGACGAAGATTCCACCTTTCTGAGTGAAGCATTTGCGAATGTGATCCAACCGTACAAAGAACTGGATAGGAGAAAAAGAGAGGAAGATCAGTTTATTGCAAGAAACAGTTTTAATCAATAGCAACTTTAGATGGTGCAAGCAAAAGACAAATTATTAGTCCACAGTATGATAAAATGAAGTGGTTATTGAACCACATAACCAGTTAAATGTGTATAGATTCACTGCAACAAACTCAAGAGCATTTAGCCATGTGACCTAACACATTTTCTGTTATGATACAAACTACTGATATTGACTATCTCTAGTCAGATATAACAGATACTTAGTAGAGTGTAATAAATGCAGAGTACTGTACTTAGGGATTTATCCAGGAATGTATGTTTTTGTAATTTAGTAAACAACTATTACAAATACAGGTGGTATCTTTCAGAAGTTCCAATAAAGTTCACAATGGCATTTTTAAGGACAATATTTCATTGACTGATCTAGTTGAAATATTGTACATGAAAATGGAATCGTCAGCATAGATAGAATCTAAAAAGATATTACACTCAGTTATGCCAAAAAAATCAGAAATCATTGTTACAAGTAAGTTTACGTATTTAAGTTTTTTCTTATGTGTTCAAGAATGTATAGTTTAAGATTTAGCATCCACTATTAATTCACCACAACAAAATACCGCAGGAATTCTGACTAACTACCAGACATAGAAGATATTACACCCTTCAGTTGTATTTGTCTTTCACAGAACTGTGGTTAGGACAATCATTTTGCATTTGTATAAAAATTGTTATATGTTTCAGTCATGAAAAGTCTGGAAGAAGCAGATACACAACAAACATTTTTGTTGATACATGGTACTATTATTTATTCTTTTTAGGGCACAAAAAATTCCTGTTAATTAAAGAAATAATGTTCTAAGTGATGTAAGGAGAAAGGTGGGAACTAATATAAAGAGCAAATAGAGGCATTATTATGCTATTTCTTTTGACTTTCAAATGTCGCTAAGCTTCTGGCTGTTTATAAACAGTTATATTTGAATTTAATATATATTTACATGCCATCACCTCTTATAAATCACATCTCTTTCCCTATATCTCTTCTCAATTCATCTCATCCTCTACTCTCTTCCTCTTTGTATATTTCACATTTTGTCCCTTCTTTTTTCACCTTTTTCATTCATTCTCCACATTACTTCACCTTTCTCTTTCATTCTCTCATTTTATCTATTCATGTGCTCCTTTTCATCCCTCCTATCTCTTCCGAAAAAGCTAACACATTAATTTCTGCTAACTTCTAAATCTGTGAATGTCAATGAGGAATTGAATCAGTTCCGTACATCACTTCAGAATAGGTATCATGTACTTGTCAACCTGACTCTCTTTTTAGACAGTTCCAATTCTTTTACAAGGTCTATTCATGTGTAACACTCCCAAACAATATTATAATAAGATTCAAATCTCAAAATAGCTACATATTTTATGAGTATTGATATTATGTTGATTTCCTGCTAACCACATTACTAGGGAAAAGATTTGATCAATAGTTAGAGTACAAACTAATGAAAAGCTCTCAATCTTTTTTGTTATGTTTTTTTATTTCTTTTACTCACATGGAAAAGCAGAAAATGTATTCAGTTTAATTTTATACCATTCTCATTACATTCTCTTTTATTTTCATAAAGTATATTAAATCAATTATACCTATCTATGGGTAATTACACTAACTATTGACTATCTTTCTGTATCTTTACTAAACATTGTTTCTTACATCATGAGCTCACTTAATGCAAACTCATCCCAACTATGTACATCCATATAATTGGATAGTGGGTGAGGCAGAAACTTTCAGGAAACTTTCCTCACACAGGAGTAATAAAATATGTTATACGGACATGGGTCCATAACACACTTTATTACCATGTTAAGCTCATTTTCTACATCTTTTCAACACATTAATCACAGGAAACACAGAAAAAGTATGTATCCGCAAAGAATGAAGTACTTTGCTTAATTAAATATTAAACACAATCTCTGTTAACAAGAATATGAGTGCGAACACTCCACTGCACTAAATCCCTGATGTGCTAATGTATTCCTGGAGAATTGCGTATTGTTTCACAGCCTTCCACAATACAGGAACAAAGACTCTGCACATGTTGTCCTGGTGTTCCATACACAAGAGCTTTTAAATGCCCTCATAACTAAAAAGTCTATTGGATTTAGGTCCACAGAGCATGGTGGCCAAGGAACTGATGCCACTCTACCTATCCATCCATCATGGAATCCGTTATTTAGAAGCCTACAAACATTAATGCTAAAATTGAAGAGCTCCATCATGTATGAAGGACATGTTGTCATACTCTTAAAGGAATATGCTCTAGCAGAAGATGTAAAGTGTTCTCTAAGAAAGCATGGTAAGTTTATTCACTGGTCCTGGGTAGAAGAACGCAAGGCCCTAACAGACAGTCACCAACAGTTCCCGCACAAATGACAGAAAAACTTTGTTGATGTTATGATCAAGTGATTTCATGAAGATTCTCATAACCCCATAATAAGTAATAGGAGTGGCCCCAAAATTAAACCTTGTTGACTCTCTTCATGGTTTGTCCCTTGTCACAAAAATTTTTCTCCTTCCAACATTATTTAAATTATTCAGCACAATGTTTTACATTCTGTTTGTTAAGTATGATTCAAACCAGTTGTGTATCCCTTGATTAATGTGATTATGAATGGAAGTACACAGAAATAAAGTGTTTATGAACCCATTTAAATATAACATATTTCCTTCATCTATGCCTTAGGAGTGTTTCCTGAAAGTTCAAACATAAATTTTTTTTTTACATCCTGTGTAATTCTTATTGTACATATGTTTTTGGATGGAGGGGGGACAGTTTTTTTAATCAATAACAACATTAATGTATTTGAGATATCATAACAATCTTTAAAGCATTAAAGTTTCTGGTATTATAATGTAATAAAGACATTGCTTAGAAGATGGAAGTGATTGACTCATAGATCGATGTCATGTATATTAAAAACAAATCTATCATATATTTCCAGTCAGGTGTTTCTAAAACAAGATACGAAGTAAAAGATAAAAAAGACAATGAGAAGGCTGGCAAAGCTATCAAATTGGTAGACATAAGACTTTGCCACAACTGGAACTGTATGGTGGTCTACATTAATGAGAATGAGATGTATGTAAGAAATCCTCTGAACTCATTGAGATATTCATTAAAATTACATGACATCTCTTTTCTGACTGGATAAAGTAGCATTTATTAATCACCTTGAGATTTTTTTCTGTGGTACTGATTGTTGTACTACAGCCAGAAACATATTACATGACAATCCATGTAACAAACAGGAACAAACAATACAAGCTTTGGGGTATTTTCACTAAAGGTATTTAGAAAACTACTAGTATTGTATGCAGAATGTTTCTTTTGTTGCACAAAGTTAAAATCCAAGTCAAGGAAATGACAATAAAGGCACACTCATAGCCAGGAATCTCACTCAACAAAGATGAAGATCATTGATTTGTTCAAATTATTAAGAAACAATTTCCTTGCTGAAACTGTCAGAGCTTGATCATTCTAAACTTGAAAATAACCCTCAGAGAAAAATAAAGAACCATTGAGACACATCAAACAATGAGATGATATGTGTTCTTGATATTGTAAAACATATGTTGAATGTAGATGACACTCAGGACAGAGGAAGATGGAGTAAAACACAGTGCTTGAACAGTCTTCATAAAAACTTCTGAAAAAGTAGCTACTTATTTAAGATAGTAAAATAAAATAATATGAAAAATATAGAAAGATATAATGGAACTGTGTTGGGAGGACAAAGGAAAACAAAATTCTGCTGAAGACAATGACTAACCAGCAGCATAACATATTTTAAGGATACAAGAAAGTGGTTATACAAATGGATTACTATACAGAAGAGGGATTACTATACAGAAGTGTATGAAACAGAGGTAAACAACAGTTAAGATACAGATAGAGAAACAGAATGAGAGAGCTCAAATCAGCAGATGAAATAAGTGTACAAACAATTTGATCAAATTTATGAGTACATGATAATATTAAAGACAACGTTCTCAATTTTCGAACAGTTACACAGAACTGTCAAACATTTGTATACTGTATTCCACAAGTTAAACTTTAGGCCTTGGGATCATGTTATTATGTTGTAAATAGTGTTCGGAATAGTACATACTGTGTTAATTTGTTGCTACACATTATTACCTAGAACCTGGTAACAGTTTAACAAATATAGTTCACTGAAATGAGTTCTTCTCAAATGATTCATGCAGACTACTTCATGAGTAATACCTTTCCTCTACATTTATTTCATGTTGTATAGCATCAACTTTACTAAGCTTATACTGAAATCGCTGCAAAATATTCTCATTAGTTCATCTGTAACAGACCAGTTTCCCAACAGTCTACGTTTTTTAAAGTTTTATTTTTATTCACATTCCTTGTTGAATATAGTAATAATATGATGACTTTTGGAAGTGCCCTACTGTTTACAAAGGTATAGTATGTATCATATTTTTGTACATACATTTAATACATAACACATCATGTTCAAAAGTGAATACAGACATTCATTTATAAGAAAATATTTTAATTTTATTATTTATTATTCCACTATGTAATACTAACAATATTATCAAAAGATAGATTTCTACTCGCCATATAAAAGAGAAGTTGATTCGCAGACAGGCACAATGAAAAGACTGCTACTACATTTCAGTTTCCACCTAAAAGGCCTTCATCTAAAACAGAAGACACATACACATTCACACAAGCACAACTCTCTCTCTCTCTCTCTCTCTCTCTCTCTCTCTCTCTCTCTCTCTCTCACACACACACACACACACACACACACACGACCACTCTCTGGCTGAAAGCTTAAATATATCACAGTCTTTTCATTGCCCATTCTGCGACTTAGCAGCTCCTGTATAAGAGAGAGAGAGAGAGAGACCATGTATATCATCCCAATAGCTCTCTTTTTGCCCAATAGCTCTCTTTTTGTGGCATAAATGTTCTGTTCAAGTGTGTATCAGTGGCAAAGCTCCACAGTTTTATGTCATACCTTACAAATAGGAAAACTGTCCCACAATATACTGTTTTCAACATTTTATTATACACAATTTTGTTGAGTTGACTAAACAAGTACAATACACTTGTTATTTTTCTGCATACACTGTTAACATTGTTTTCCAATAAAGGATTGACATGTGAGTACAGACCAAGATATCTACAGTCTTCATTGTCTGCACATGAAATTCCACAAATGATTCTACAGGCAAGGGTTGCCTGCTTTGAACTCCAGTAACTGTTATTTTGTGGTATTGATTTCTAGGCCCTAGTTACTACAACATTTAGTAACTTCTGACAGCCCACTGTTGAAACAAATGTTACATCCATCTCATTGTCAACATGAATCAGCAGGGAGCTGTTATCATCATAATTAATTAATTTGGAATAAGAAGGTTGTACAATATCACATACATACACAAGGAAAAGAAATGATCCCAGTATTGACCAATGTGGCACACCCTGCATCACTATTTCAGTCTCATACGCTGAATGTTCATCTTTCTCACTCCATTTTGATAATTTATATTTGTGCATTGTTTACAGCTTTTTAGGTACATAGAAAGGAGTTCAAGAGATGTGTTCATGATATGCATGTTCTCAGTCCTGCCAAGAGAGGTGCATGGTTGACCAAATCAAAAGCTTTTGTGGGAGTTATTTAGATACTTTCACATTCCATGGATCATTATCCATATCAAAAGTATTAGTTGCAGCATTGTGCACTTGACAACCTTAATGTAGAGTATTGAATGTCATTTTTCCTTCTGATATTATAATTATGAACGTCATTATTCCTTTTGAACTCCAGTGGATTATTTACAACAAACTTCATGAGAAAATACACATATTTTGAAGCAGTAGTCAGAATGCCGAACTCCCTAAACAGATGTCTACATATTATTCTTAGAGCATATTTTTGAGCAATGCATATTTTCTTTTTTAAAGATGAATTACCACAGAATATTATTCCATATGACATTATTGAATGTAAATATTCAAAATATCTCAAATTACTGATTTGTCTTTCCTCAAAATTTGTGATGATTCTAAATGGAAAAGTGGACGAACTAAGTTGTTTCAGTTCTAAAATGTCCTTTTTCAAGTGTATATTCTCATCAATATGGACACCTAATAACATTGATATTTATTATTTCCTCACCATGTGTTATCCTTTTCATTGGTGTAGTACCTCTAGATGTCCAGAACTGTATATATTACATCTTCTTAAAACTGAGAGCGAGACCATTCAAATAAAACCAGTTAAGGACATGGTTAAGACGTGGGCATTAATGAGTGCTGATGAGCAGCAGCTTAGGATATTTGGACACAAGATTCTCCACAAGATCTATGGGGAATTCAGGATAAAAATGGTGTCTACAGCTCTAGAATGAACATTGAGCTAGATCATCTCATACAAGAAGGTGACATTGTAAAAACAATAAGAAATAGCAGAATAGCCTGGTTTAAACATGCCCTTAAGGTGGGTGCTCGATGAACAACTAAATGGTTTTTAAATGGAGGCCAACTGGAAGAAGTCAGAGAGAAAGGCCATGAAAGCAGTGGATAGATGATGTGGAAGAAGACATAAAATGCTCACAGTTAGAGGATGGCAGAGGACTGTGTTGGAGAGAGCAGGATGGAGGAAACCTGTTGAAGAGGTTAAGATCCTTAGAGTACATGTCATAAAAAGAAAAGGTAGAAGACATGGTTGATTACCACTTATTCTGTTGCTATAAATGTGCTTTGATTGATTACAGTACTAGTGTCATCTGCAAAATGACCTAATTCTACTGGTTGTATATTAAATGGAAGATTATATATATGTGTGTTATTTTATTGTGTCTGTCTCCCGGCACTTTCCCACTTGGTATGTCTTGTATATATATATATATATATATATATATATATATATATATATATATATATATATATTAAAAACAAAGATTCCAAGACTTACCAAGCGGGAAAGCGCCGGCAGACAGGCACATGAACAAAACACACAAACACACACAAAGAATTACGAGCTTTCGCAACTGGCAGTTGCTTCGTCAGGAAAGAGGGAAGGAGAGGGAAAAATGAAAGGATGTGGGTTTTAGGGGAGAGGGTAAGGAGTCATTCCAATCCCGGGAGCGGAAAGACTTCCCTTAGGGGAAAAAAAGGACAGGTGTACACTCGCACACACACACACACATATCCATCCGCACATACACAGACACAAGCAGACATATTTAAAGGCCTTTAAATATGTCTGCTTGTGTCTGTGTATGTGCGGATGGATATGTGTGTGTGTGTGCGAGTGTACACCTGTCCTTTTTTCCCCTAAGGGAAGTCTTTCCGCTCCCGGGATTGGAATGACTCCTTACCCTCTCCCCTAAAACCCACATCCTTTCATTTTTCCCTCTCCTTCCCTCTTTCCTGACGAAGCAACTGCCAGTTGCGAAAGCTCGTAATTCTTTGTGTGTGTTTGTGTGTTTTGTTCATGTGCCTGTCTGCCGGCGCTTTCCCGCTTGGTAAGTCTTGGAATCTTTGTTTTTAATATATTTTTCCCATGTGGAAGTTTCTTTCTGTTATATATATATATATATATATATATATATATATATATATATATATATATAAAACAAAGATTCCAAGACATACCAAGTGGGAGACAGACACAATAAAATAACACACAAACACACACACAAAATTTCTAGCTTTCGGGCCCGAACTCTTTGCCTTTACAAATGTCTGCTTGTGTCTGTGTATGTGCAGACGGATGTGTGTGTGTGTGTACGAGTGTACACCTGTCCTTTTTTCCCCTAAGGGAAGTCTTTCCGCTCCCAGGATTGGAATGACTCCTTACCCTCTCCCTTAAAACCCACATCCTTTCGTCTTTCCCTCTCCTTCCCTCTTTCTTGAAGAAGCAACCGTCGGTTGCGAAAGCTAGAAATTCTGTGTGTGTGTGTGTGTGTGTGTGTGTGTGTGTGTGTTTTATTTATTGTGCCTATCTACCGGCACTTTCCCGCTTGGTAAGTCATGGAATATTTGTTTTTAATATATTTTTCCCACGTGGAAGTTTCTTACTATTATATATATATATATATATATATATATATATATATATATATATATATATATATATATATATATATATGGATATGCGTGTGTGTGTGTATGTGTGCGCGAGCATATACCTATCCTTTCCCCCCCTAAGGTAAGTCTTTCCGCTCCCGGGATTGGAATGACTCCTTACCCTCTGCCTTAAAACCCACATCTTTCCTTTTCCTTCCCTCTTTCCTGACGAAGCAGCCACCGGTTGCGAAAGCTCAAATTCTGTGTGTGTGTTTGTGTTTTATTCATTGTGCCTATCTACCGGCGCTTTCCCACTTGGTAAGTCTTGGAAATCTTTGTTTTTGGTAAGTCTTGGAAATCTTTGTTTTTATATATATATATATATATATATATATATATATATATATATATATATATATATATATATATATATATATTCCAAGACTTAGCAAGCGGGAAAGAGCCGGCAGACAGGCACATGAACAAAACACACAAACACACACACAGAATTACTAGCTTTCGCAACCGATGGTTGCTTCTTCAGGAAGGAGAGGGAAAGATGAAAGGATGCAGGAAGAAGCAACCATCGGTTGCGAAAGCTAGTAATTCTGTGTGTGTGTTTGTGTGTTTTGTTCATGTGCCTGTCTGCCGGCGCTTTCCCGCTTGGTATATATATATATTAAAAACAAAGATTCCAAGACTTACCAAGCGGGAAAGCGCCGGCAGACAGGCACATGAACAAAACACACAAACACACACACAGAATTATGAGCTTTCGCAACTGGCAGTTGCTTCATCAGGAAAGAGGGAAGGAGAGGGAAAAATGAAAGGATGTGGGTTTTAAGGGAGAGGGTAAGGTGTCATTCCCATCCCGGGAGCGGAAAGACTTCCCTTAGGGGAAAAAAAGGACAGGTGTACACTCGCACACACACACACATATCCATCCGCACATACACAGACACAAGCAGACATTTTTCCCATGTGGAAGTTTCTTTCTGTTTTATATATATATATATATATATATATATATATATATATATATATATATATATATATATATAGCATTCGCAACCAACGGTTGCTACTTCAGGAAAGAGGGAAGGAGAGGGAAAGACGAAAGGATATGGGTTTTGTAAAGGCCTTTACAAATGTCTGCTTGTGTCTGTGTATGTGTGGATGGATATGTGAGTGTGTGTGCGAGTGTATACCTGCCCTTTTTTCCCCTTAAGGTAAGTCTTTCCGCTCCCGGGATTGGAATGACTCCTTACCCTCTCCCTTATAACCCACATCCTTTCGTCTTTCTCTCTCCTTCCCTCTTTCCTGAAGAAGCAGCTGTTGGTTGCGAAAGCTAGAATTTTGTTTGTAAGTTTGTGTTTGTTTGTGTGTCTATCGACCTGCCAGATATATATAGCACAATGTGGTGTAGGGCTTTACATCAGGAAAGAAATGGAACCCAGCGTAGTTGCAGTAAGGTATGTAAACGAACGACTGATGTGGATAGATTTGACAGTGTCTAGCAATAAAATTAGGATTGTGTCAGTATTTTCACATTGTGAAAGGACAGATCAAGATAAGATGGATAGTTTTTATGAGGGACTCAGTGATGTAGTTGTTAGAGTAAAGGACAAAGACAGGATTGGAAATCGAACCGAAGGGTATGAAAAGGTTATGGGTAAATTTGGAGAGGATATGGAGGCCAACAGGAACGGGAAACAACTCTTGGAACACTAGTGTGTAAAAGTAGGATGAAGCAAACAGCGTGGTGGAATGACACAGTCAAGGCAGCCTGTAAAAGGAAAAAGAAGGCATATCAAAAATGGCTACATACTAGAACTCAGGTAGACAGAGAAAGTTATGTTGAAGAAAGAAACAAAGCCAAACAGATAATTGCAGCATCCAAGAAGAAATCTTGGGAAGACTTTGGAAACAGGTTGGAGACTATGGATCAAGCTGCTGTAAAACTATTCTGGAGTGTAATTAGCAGTCTTCGAAAGGGAGGTAAGAAGGAAATGACAAGTATTTTGGACAGGTCAGGAAAATTGCTGGTGAATCCTGTGGATGCCTTGGGCAGATGGAGGGAATATTTTGAAGAGTTGCTCAATGTAGGTGAAAATACGATCAGCAATGTTTCAGATTTCGAGGTAGAATGGGATAGGAATGATGATGGAAATAGGATCACATTTGAGGAAGTGGAGAAAATGGTCAATACATTGCAGTGCAATAAAGCAGCTGGGGTGGATGAAATTAAGTCAGAACTCATCAAATAAAGTGGAACGTCAGGTCTTAAATGGCTACACAGGATAATTGAAATGGCCTGGGAGTCGGGACAGGTTCCAGCAGACTGGACAAAAGCAGTAATCACACCAATCTTTAAACATGGAAACAGAAAAGATTGTAACAACTACAGAGGTATCTCTTTAATCAGCGTTGTGGGTAAAATCTTCTCAGGTATTGTTGAAAGGAAAGTGCGAGTATTAGTTGAGGACCAATTGGATGAAAATCAGTGTGGGTTTAGGCCTCTTAGAGGTTTTCAGGACCAGATCTTTAGCTTACGGCAAATAATGGAGAAGTGTTATGAGTGGAACAGAGAACTGTATCTATGCTTTACAGATCTAGAAAAGGCATATGACCGGGTTCCTAGGAGGAAGTTATTGTCTGTTCTACGAGATTATGGGATAGGAGGCAAACTTTTGCAAGCAATTTGTCTGTTCTACGAGATTATGGGATAGGAGGCAAACTTTTGCAAGCAATTAAAGGTCTTTACATGGATAGTCAGGCAGGAGTTAGAGTTGACGGTAAATTGAGTTCATGGTTCAGAGTACTTTCAGGGGTAAGACAAGGCTGCAACCTGTCTCCACTGTTGTTCATATTATTTATGGATCATATGTTGAAAGCAATAGACTGCCTGCATGAGATGAAGATATGTGAACACAAAATAAGCAGTCTTGCATATGCGGATGACTTAGTTGTGATGGCAGATTCGATTGAAAGTTTGCAAAGTAATATTTCAGAGTTAGATCAGAAATGTAAGGACTATGGTATGAAGATTAGCATCTCCAAAACGAAATAATGTCAGTGGGAAAGAAATATAAACGGATTGAGTACCAAATAGGAGGAACAAAGTTAGAACAGGTGGATGGTTTCAAGTACTTAGGATGCATATTCTCACAGGATGGCAACATAGTGAAAGAACTGGAAGCGAGGTGTAGCAAAGCTAATGCAGTGAGTGCTCAGCTACGATTTACTCTCTTCTGCAAGAAGGAAGCCAGTACCAAGACTAAGTTATCTGTGCACCGTTCAATCTTTCGACCAACTTTGTTGTATGGGAGCGAAAGCTGGGTGGATTCAGGTTACCTTATCAACAAGGTTGAGGTTACGGATATGGAAGTAGCTAGGATGACTGCAGGTACTAGTAGATGGGAACAATGGCAGGAGGGTGTCCACAATGAGGAAATCAAAGAAAAACTGGGAATGAACTCTATAGATGTAGCAGTCAGGATGAACAGGATTAGATGGTGGGGTCATGTTACACGCATGGGAGAAGCAAGGTTACCCAAGAGACTCATGGGTTCAGCAGTAGAGGGTAGGAGGAGTTGGGGCAGACCAAGGAGAAGGTACCTGGATTCGGTTAAGAATGATTTTGAAGTAATAGGTTTAACATCAGAAGAGGCACCAATGTGAGCACTGAATAGGGGATCATGGAGGAATTTTATAAGGGGGCTATGCTCCAGACTGAACGCTGAAAGGCATAATCAGTCTTAAATGATTATATATATATATATATATATATATATAATGTAAATAAAATAGAAAGAAACTTCCACATGGGAAAAATATATTAAAAACAAAGATTCCAAGACTTACCAAGCGGGAAAGCGCCGGCAGACAGGCACATGAACAAAACACACAAACACACACACAGAATTACTAGCTTTCGCAACCGATGGTTGCTTCTTCAGGAAGGAGAGGGAAAGACGAAAGGATGTGGATTTTAAGGGAGAGGGTAAGGAGTCATTCCAATCCCGGGAGCGGAAAGACTTCCCTTAGGGGAAAAAAAGGACAGGTGTACACTCGCACGCACACACATACACACACACATATCCATCCGCACATACACAGACACTGTGTATGTGCGGATGGATATGTGTGTGTGTGTGTGTGTGTGTGTGTGTGTGTGTGTGTGTGTACACCTGTCCTTTTTTTCCCCTAAGGGAAGTCTTTCGGCTCCCGGGATTGGAATGACTCCTTACCCTCTCCCTTAAAATCCACATCCTTTCGTCTTTCCCTCTCCTTCCTGAAGAAGCAACCATTGGTTGCGAAAGCTAGTAATTCTGTGTGTGTGTTTGTGTGTTTTGTTCATGTGCCTGTCTGCCGGCACTTTCCCGCTTGGTAAGTCTTGGAATCTTTGTGTTGAATTACTTTCTTTTGGTTAGGTATGGCATTATCTGCTGATTGGCTCTACCACCAGTTCCATAAAATCTCAGTTTATTCAGGAGGATATTGTGGTTCACATAGATAAATGCTTTAGATATGTCACAGAAAATAACAGCTAGTGCTTGTAAAACTTGTTGAGTGGAACTGTAAATGGCATTCTCAGTTGAGCAACTCTTCTGAAATGCAAACTGTACTAGATAAATGCTTTAGATATATCACAGAAAATAACAACTGGTGCTATTTTGTTATTTAATGTTGTAAAATTTGCTGAGTGAAAGTGTAAATGGCATTCTCAGCTGAGCAACTCTTCTGAAATGCTAAGTGTGCTTTACTGAGGATTTATTGTTGCTCAGATGTTATACTGTTCTAAGATACAACACATTCTCAAAAATTTTGGAAATGATGTCAGCTGTGAAACTTGTCAGTAGTTAGTGGTATATCTCCTATCATTCTTTTTATAGACAGATTTAACAATTGCATATTTCAAGCTCTCTGGAAAAACACCTTGAGTAACTGATACATTCCATATTTCAGACAAGACAAGCTTATTACATGGGAACAAGTCTTTAATACTATACTGGAAACACTGTGAAATCCATATGAGCTTTTATCTGTGAAGGAATATATAATTTTCTTAATTTCAAAAGTAGAATTTGGTGATACATTTATATGACTGAATTTTATGAGAGTTGCTTATTCAACACACTGCTATGCTTTTTCTCTTAAACCGCTTGCCCCTATACTTCCAATTATATTGAAGAAATGATTATAAGAAACATATTTATTGTCTGTGACTTATCATTTATAGTCCTTCCATTTAAGCCAAAATTATATTATTCTGTTCTTTGGCCACTTGTCCAGCCTTCATTGTATTCCATATATCCTTCAGTCTGTTGTTGAAATTACTTATTTCTGGCATAATGTGCATATTCTTTGATTTGTAACAACTTTTATTAGTAACTTTGTGTAGTTTTTGTAGTTTGCAACTAGTGCATGATCTATACCTGTTCTTGCCAACAGATTCCATTCCCTTTTTCTTTCACATGATACTTTAATCCCTCTAGTGATCCATTATTTCTTTACATGGCCATTTAATGCCCTTTCTGATTAGCTTAAGCAGAAAGATATTTTCAAATAATGATGTTAATCTAACATCGAATAGATCAATTTTTATGTTAGTGTTTAGTTCATTATAAATTTCATCCCAGGTGACCTCTTGTAAATTAGTCTCAAAACATTTGTTCTGGAGTCATTCATTATTTTAACTGATTTCCACTGAGGAATAACCATATTGTAAGGCACTACCTCACTTACACTCATTGTCTTTATCTGACCATCAGGATCTCAATGACAAAGAATCATTTTTTAAGTCACTCACTTTTCCCCCTGCTGCCTAACTTATATTCAACCCATTTGCTGTCTGAGTTATTAACAGGAATCATTTGCATTACTATGATGTCTGCTATATTCCAAAAGGCTGTTTTTTTCATAAACTGGTTTCCTACACTTATTGCAGACATCTAGATTTTCCTACATCATACTGATGTTTTCCAGATGCTGATTTATTTATTGAAAATATAATGTAATTGGATATATACAAAATCAACTCATCGCAGGGCGATAGGAGAAAACACATATAAAGATATTGAAATTTGCAAGCTTTTGAAGCCAGTGGCTCATTCTTCTGGCAGAATGTTTGAAGGGGAAGGGGAAGGAGTGAAAGAAAAGGAATAGTGAGTGAAAAAAGGAATGAGACCAAAGGAATTAACATAAATTAAGGCCATGTGGGTGGCAAGAAACATGGACATGTTGCAACAACTGTTCCCACCTGCATAATTCTGAGAAACTGGTGTCTGGGGGAAGAACACAGATGGCATGTGTGGTGAAACAGGCACTGGTATCACAAATATATGTTGTAGATCATACTCTAAAACAGGATATTGTGTGTTGCCAGTACACACCCTCTGTCCCATTGCCTAAGCCAATTCATCCTAATTGATAACTTAGTTTGTAGTCATGCCAATGCAAAAGGCTAAACAGTGCTTACGTAACAGCAGGTACACAACATGTGTCATTTCACAGATGGCTCTCCCTTTGATAATATTTGTTTTGCCACTTACTGGACTGGTATAGTCAGTGGTAAGAAGGTGCATAAGGCAAGTATTACAGCAGGGACAGTAACAGGGGTGGCAGCCATAGGGCAGGGAAATGGGTGCAGAAGGAGCATAGGGTCTGACAAGGATGTTGCAGAGATTGGAAGGACAATGAAAATCTATTCTAGATGTGGTGGGCCAAATGTTGGACAGAATAGTTCTCATTTTAGGGCACAATTTTAGAAAACCATGGCCTTGTTAAAGGAATTGATTAATAGATTCAAGACCAGGATAATACTGACTGACAAGAGGTATACTCCTAATTTGCTTTTGGGAGGGATCAGTAGTGCCCGGGCCATCACATCAAATCCTGATACTGCTTTTCCCTCCAATAAACAACTTAGGTGTTCACCTCTTTTCACTCATTACTGTCCTGGTCTTGAATGTATTAATCAGCTTCTGTGTCAAGGCTATGATATCCTAAATCATAGCTGCTAACCTTGAGAAGAGGCTAACAGTAATTGTGTAGCAAATTAGAAGCCTGATTTAGGCCTTTAAACGCTACATTTCATACACTTTCTGACCATAAATGAAGAAGATATTCCAGGAATAATAAAAAAAACTAAATGAAAAAATAAGGGGAAAGGCTAAAAATTATTTCAATATACATCAACGGTGCGTAGGTCAATTTGTCATCTTGTCATGTCACTTGCTTAGACAAACCGCAACAGCTTACAGCCGAATGCCTTGAACTGGTGACATCACTTGGTTTGAAAGCAGTTTTATTCCTATCATTTAAGCTGACACAAATGAATGAAAAATTTTCATTGTAACACACCATAATTGGTTTTAGTAAGTTATGGTGGCAAAAGCCTTTGTAGACAGGTTTGATACATACTCAGGGAGGAAATCATTACAGTCTATACAACATTTTAGTAGCATATGATTAACAGAAATGTAAACAACACCTTTTCTGGTTTTTTTAAACCTCAAATTGCAAAATATCTATTTCCATAATTTCTTAGTAACATCCTGTAGCTCTGTAATGAAGGAGCTAAACCTACAACAATTACATACAATCTGTAACAGTTAGCAGCCATGCTCTAATCATAATCTGAAATGAGGTCCATTTGTCTGAGATTTTGCCCACCACACTTGGAGCAGCTTTTTGTTGCCCTCTCAGTCTTTGCAACATCCTTGTCAGACCCTATGCACCCATTTCCCTACAGAATGGCCCCTACTCCTTTGACTGCCCCCAATGTAGGACCTGCCCTACATATACCAGTTCTATAAGTGATAAAATATATCCTCTCAATGGGAGAGCCATCTGTAAATGACATATGTTGTGTCTCAGCTATTATGTGAATATTGTTCAGCCTTTTACATTGGTATGATTAGCACTAAGTTATCAATTAGTATGAATGGGCATAGGCAGAGGATGTACACTGATAACACAAAATATCTTGCTGCAGAGCATGATTTATAGCATTACAGAGAGGTATGATTTCTCCTAAATCATAACTGCTAACCTTGAAAGAGGCTAACAGTAATCACATAGCCAATGAGAACCCTAATTTAGGACTTTAAACACAGTATTTCATACACTTTCTGACCATAAATGAAGAAGGAATAAAAAAAGCCCACATGAAAAAATAAGGGGAAAAGTTAAAAATTATTTCAATATACATAAATGCTGCATAGGTGAGTTGGTCATCTTGTCATGTCACTTGCTTAGACAAACCACAACAGCTTACAGCTTAGTGCCTGTTCCACCAAACATGCCAACTGGATTCTTCCCAAAGGCACCAGTTTCTCAGAACTCCAGAAGTGGGAACAGGCATTGCAACATGTCACTGGTTCTTGCCACACACCTGGCCTTAATTTATGTTAATTTCTTGGGCCTCAGCATTTCCTCTCACTAACTACTCCTTCCTCAACTTCCTTTTAGCTTTCTATATCTTTCATTTTCTGAACAGTCTATTATTCTCCCCCTTCACCACATACAATGCACTTAACTTTCCACTCTTATTAAACTCATGTTTCTAAACACTACATTTCATATACTTTCTGACCATAATAAAGAAGATCTTCCAGGAATAAAAATATCTTAATGAAAAAATAAGGGGTAAGGCTAAAAATTATTTCAATATATATCAATGGTGCATTGGTGAAATGGCCATCTTGTCATGTCACTTGCTTAAACAAACCACAACAGCTTACAGCTTAGTGCCTGTTCCACCAAACATGCCAATTGGATTCTTCCCACAGACACTAGTTTCTCAGAACTCTGCAGGTGGGAACAGGCATTGCAACATGTTGCTGGTTCTTGCCGCCCACCTGGCCTTAATTTATGTTAATTTCTTTGGCCTCAGCATTTCCTCTCAGTAACTACTCCTTTCTTGACTTCCTTACCTTGAAGCTCTCAGTTTTCAAATCTCATTTGATGCAGTCCCTAACAATCAGTCTTTCACTCTCACCTCATCTGGTGTTCTGGGTGGCTTTTCTACACTCTCCCTGTTTTTTATAAACCTCACCAGTCCTTTTCCTTGTCCCCTCCGCCCCCCCCCCCCCCTCCTTGCCCTTCATTCTTTCTGCAAGAAGAAGGAACCACTGGCTCTAAGAGCAATACATTTATATGTGTTTTCTCCCACTGATACTTGGTCAGTAGATTTTTTATATAAATCCAATTACATAAAATTTTGAAAGACTGATTATCTCTGTTAATTTATTTATTGATATTATTTAACTCCATACATATTTTCTTTCTTGTCTTGTCCCTTTCAAAATCATTCTTAGTGCTACTGTTACAGTACAGTTATTTTCCAACATTTTTTATGTTTCTCACTTGTCTTGACAAGAGCCAGTTTACCAAATTATGAAGACATGAATGAGTAGTGTTTAACAAGAAGTTAAAAGTTCTTGGGCTTTTGTAGCATATCCTTCTTTTTTTAACATTCAGACTGAACAATTCAGCCTCCTTCTGTGAACTGGCTAAACACTGTTGTGCTCTGTTAAACTTCTACAAATTTGATAAGAGTATTATCACTATAAATGATCAATGTGCTCATAAGTGTTCCGTGAGTGGAAGAAGGATTCCCCAGTTGCTTGGTGGTGGGGTCTGACCAGCACCTTGTTTGCATTTGCATTTATTTTTGTATAGGTCTTGCCCTTGTGGCACTGAAGGCTTTCAGCCAAGCCATTGGTAACATGAAGCTGTTGTCATCTCCACAAAGAGTCCACATGCAGGCCATAAATAGAAACACAAGCCAAGCACTGCTCATTCCCCACAGTTCACTCAGTAGTAACCAGTGAACACTTTCTCCAACTGCTGATAATGAATATTTACAGCAATAAACGTGATGAATACTCTCCTTAAATTTGTAAATGTTTAACACTGTAAAATAATGTGCAGTCAGTTCCCAGAAGATCGCCTCAACAAGAGGGCAGAAATGTCAGATCTAAAGATTATGGAAAGTATGATACAGTATCAGAACCCAGGACATGGGTGACAAATGCCTACATTGATTAGTGAAGTAGTTCACTGATTCTTCCAATTGCTGGAGGAAAATGTTCATTTAATGTTCTCATGTTTAAAGGTACAGTGTTTACTTAGTGATGTACAAAACCACAAAACTATCAAGATTTTACTTTGTTAAAGATATGAAAATAAAATTATGTGTGTATACAAGATATTTACTCTGAATAATCTTATATGGGGATTAGCTGAAGCCATTTCTCAGATCTTGATATTTACAACCAGTCTTATAAAATGGATCTTTAACAATACATTTTATTCATTTCATTAATTCCCATCCATTATTGTGAGACATGTTGAGGATGCAAGCATAGTTACTATCTATCTGCCAAAAAATCATATTTCAAGGTGCTACATAAAAATATTTTTCCCCCTAACTTCAGATGGACCATGTTTATGCAAAATATGAATGTCCTCTTGTGTCGTGTGTTTTGCAGTAAATGTCTTTTGACATTCATTGCAAATATTTTCTACTGGTATGAAGTGAAAAACAGCCTGAATGTGAATTTGTATCATGCTTTCATTTCCTTGAGTTAGGTAAACAGAAATGGCTATTGGCTCTAGGAGAAAAATGAAAGCAACTTAACAAAACAAAAAGTAAAATGAAATTAACATATATTGATAAAATAAGTCAGTCATACTAATAATAAAAATAATAATATCTCTGAAATTAAAAGAGTGATTATCATATGTAGCATGCAAAAAATTTAAAAACTTCTGTACATTTCCAAAATCATCAAAACATACTCACTTTTTACATAGCACATGCATAAAAATTATTGAATTATTGGCAGCATGCTGGCATTCAGCATTTATAGATCATTTAATCATTTAGAAATCAACAGGCCCTATCCTAAACACTGCAAAAACTGCTCTCAGACAAGAATGGGTAGTTTATGTTGATAACAAACGAAGTACACAAATGGACTGCCTCACATACAAATCAATTGTTGTTATCTTGGAGACTATTAAACCATTTTGTCATGGATTATTTGAGCAATATGTAATTCTTTTACCTAGCTACACTATCACATGTTTATAGGCACAAATTTAAATTTTTGTGTTGTGTACATACTAGAACACTGCAAATATTTTTGGTGTCATTGCAACATAAAAAGCAACTTGATGAATTTCATTGTTTTCGATCCGTCTTGTGCTTCAAAAAGACTCTCTAATCAAAAAATGGCCCATGGTACCTAATGTAAAAATAATGGTGGGAATGAGCTGGATGTAGAAAAAAGATTTCCAACACTGAAGCTGCTATTAGTGAAAAGATTTTGTCCAACTTTTCTTGAAGTAATAACTGTTTACAGTAATAGAGTTTGACCTGAACTGTTGTGTACTGCATCATTCCAAGTCCAATGAAGAAGAGCTGTTTGACAAACTGTATTATCCAAGATGCAGGAAAATTCAGTTGTCAATTTCATTAAATGTTATATGTAGTTGCCTTTGAAAATGGAATTAATGAGTCATAACAGGAAACAGCAATGTCTTTAAAAACATATTTGGAGTAAGAATATCAAGTGGTATTACTTAAACTATGATAAACATTCACTTATGTGTAAGCCAGATCGCAGTCTTGATTAATCAGTGGGATAAACTACAATTTTTCTAGTGGAGAGACTATGTACAAAGCTCATTTACAACCTATCCCTGAACATTGCTTTAATATGTGTGATACATATCTGGCTTTTACTCAGGAGAATACTGAAAGGAGGCATATATGAGGGAAAGTTGATAAGTCTGTGACGTTCTCTACAGATTAACACGATTTTCCAAAAACAACAATTTTATTTCTCAACATGGTCTCCTTTCAGCTCACCACACATTCCTCAAAATTTCTCAAATTTTTTTAACTCTTCAAAATATAATTTTTAAGGGCGTGTAAAATTTGGTTTTGTTATGATGCTTTCACTGGACTTACGTGCACTCCCTTTGAGCCAGTTCTTAAGTTTTGGTGAACAGGGAGAAAGAGATAGCAGTTTTTAGTGGAGTTCCAAGGAACATTGTCCTGGTCTAAGAGATTTCTCTTTATCAAATGAGGATGTTTCCTTAACAATTTCTTCTGAAATTGATCCAGTAACGCAGCATATTATGAACCTATAATCATTATATCCTTTGCCAGGTAGTCTATCTTGCCTTAGGAATCCCAAAAGTCATTTGTCATGATGACACAGTTTCTGTTTCCTTTGGAGGATAATCACTAGGTAAAGGCCACTGCTTGGATTGTTATTTTACCTCAGGCTGAAAGTAATGTATCCATGTTTCACCAACTGCCAAAAACTCATCTGAATTTCACTGAAAGATATTCAAATAATCCCGTGAAATGGTCAAATTTCCACTTGTCAACTGTGAGCAGTTATCTTGCTGACACCTTTCTCATACCATAATGTATCTCAGATGTTTGTGGTCTTGGCTGTTGTACAAATTTTCACTTGGTGGCATCCCAAACCAATATAATGTGACTTGGTTAAAATTCCTTCTGTTGCAACCTTAATTTGGCACTGTGTGTATGTGGCATCTCTCAACACCGACATCAGAGTTCTATAAACTACTTGTGGACCATGCCATGAGATGCAACAGAGCCCCCGTAATTTTTTCAGCTGTTTTTCCATTTCCTTCATTATCTTACCACACAAAAAGTAATGCTTTATTTGAATATGAAATTCATTTCTCTTCCATTTTCACCAACCAACATGCAATGACTGCTCTATATGTTCTCAGCAAGCTTCTACAAAACAGATAATAACGATTTTTGCAGTCATATACAGAACCTATTTAGAACTTCAGTGGCAAAAGAAGTCTATGATTCAAATGCAATCTCTTGTCAAAGTCATGAAATAATAAAACTGCCCCCATTTTATGAGTCAACAGAAGAATGTTCAAGATACAACAGTATGCTTTCATTACACCTCTTATAAATTAATATAAGCATTGATTACAACCACACATCATGAATGGAGCTATAAATCCTAATTTCAGGGAGAATGAATAGTGCCTGTCACAAAGCATTTCATGTCAATTCCCTTACAGGTGTATATATGTAGGTAGATACAAGGTAATCAGTGCTGAAACTCTGCCAATCTGCCAAATTATGACAGTATTTATACAGTAAGTTTTAGTAATAGTTGTTTGCATTTTTTTCCAAATGAATACCACATGATCAAAGATAAGAGACCTCTGTAAAAAGTTTCAAAATTATAGACAATTCCAAAGAAGTTTTTCACTTTGATCCAAACAAATTTGTTTTAATATTTGGACAAAAGGGGTCTCACATGGAGAATCAGTTGGGTGATATTAAACAAGTGATAAATGCATACAGTGAGTTACTGGCATGAAGCAATAAACAATTTGCATGATTTAATAAGCTATTTTGAAACCTTTGTCTATAAAATGAGTTCCAATGGTTACAAACTGTAAAGAATATTTGTGGTTATACCAGTCTTCAATACAGCATCAAAAGCAAAGTTATTAAAGATGCAGCACTAGTGTAAGTGTATGAGAATAGATAAAGGAATCGGCCATTGGATTTTCAAGGGAATCAACAGGGCATTAGCCTAAAGCAGTTTAAGGAAACCACAAAACACACCTAGATGGCCACTCCTCCCAAATACCAGTCACTATTCTAATACTGTGTCATCAAAATTGGCAGCATATATTTTCAGTAGTCTTGCTTGCTTACTCAAACTTATCAGACACAATCACTGGGACATTATGTCAAAAAATTTACTAATAAACCACTTTAGAATGTATGAACATCACTTCAAAAGTAATGATTTCACATTTTTGTGTTTACCTGCAACAATTAAATTTAATGTTTGTTGATTTGTAGGAGAGGTTGAATCTTCTTATCTCTGCACTGTTGGTTTCATTATCATGTGGCAGAGAGTAACACTAAGCTACTGTAGCAAAATTATACACAACATAGAAAAGTGTATCACTGAATTCTTCACTGTAAGGACAAATTGCAGTCTCTGATATCCACAAATATTTGCCGTGGATATAAAGTTTACATAATGGATTTGAGTTGGACAGTGAATAGTGAATTTCCTCAAAGGTGAAAATAATGTTAATGACAAGCCAGGTTTGGGGTGCCCTGCTCAGCCTTTTTAACTCCAGACAATGAAGAATTTTTCAATCAAGTAATATGTGCAGATTGACAAGGAGCTTTATACTCACTTTAGTGTAGCCTATAACACTATGTGAGGTTGTGAAAGCTTTGAATTAATTTGATTTTTGTAAAGGTGATAACATAGATGTTTAAACGCAAGTAGAAAAATTCTGAATGAAGGTCCGTCTTCACCTATTACCGAAAGGTGACAAAAGTTTTGGCTATAATAGTCTTTGTGGATGAGATGACATCATCAAGAGCCAAACTCCATGTACATTTTCACAAAACTGAAGTTATAAGGTACATGCATGTGTATGCAAAATGTCTAGAGTACAGGTAGACAATCTGTAATTTTCTGAGCTGTATTTGAGCACAGAGACAGTGGAAATTGAATTCTGATTGAACTACATTTCAAGAGAGAGCACTTTTTCCGTGTATCATGATAAAAGAAGTTTTGCCTTTATAGAATATCTAGCAAATTAGGCTGAACTGTTCTACAATACCCAGCATGAAAACAGTATTTAATATGTTAACAGTTTCACTGTTTCATGTCTCTGATATATTGACCATTTGTTAACAGTTTCACTGCTTCATGTCTCTGATATATTGACCATTTGAGCAATACATTCAATGAAATACCATCTTTGAAACTTTAAGGAAGTGGCTGATGTCAGCTGCATTACAGTTTAGCAAGTGCAGCACATAGGGTCTCATTCACTGCTGGCAAAAGTATGTACAAGTAGTGGTGATTACCAGGACAAACAGCTACAAGTAGCTAAAAATCTGGTGTTTTTGTTTTTAAGTGTGTTATGCTATTTAGAGAACCCTTTATGCCTTTCGTGAAAAATTAGAATGCATCACTTTCAATATGACTCATGTATTTCTCTCAACAGCTTAGTATGGTGTAAAAATAGTTCTGAACACTTTTACACCTTTGTTTCCAAACACAAAGCAAACCAGTATGGTAAGAACGGTACGGCTATAGTACTTAGCATCAGACTGGAATCAATTTACAGTGATTAAGCAAGTGCTCTTACTGCACTGCTTCATATGACCTGAAATTGTCTAATTTCCTTGTGCATATTTTTTTAAATGTATTCAGTACATATAATTCACATCATCATGTTTTTCCTCAAATTGCAAGTATAAGACACATCCAGAAAGTAAGTTTCTCTGTCTTTTTTTAAACAAAGACAATAAAATTATATGGAAAACTCTATCGGCAACAGGTACAATGATATTTTAGCTATTTTTCGAAAAAGCCACCAAAAGAACTGAGATACTTGTCATATTTGGGATCAACTTTATATTCTTGTGTCATAGAAGTCTGCCACCTGTGTGTTCTGAATGGCATTGTGCAGTAAGGAAGTCATTGAGAAAAATGCCCTTCCTGTCCCAAAACACCATTTATATCACTTTATGCACTGACACAGTCTGTTTGAATTTTGTCTTGATCTGAGTTCCACTGTGATGCCAATGCATTGACTGCTTCTTGCTTTCTGGGGTCAAGTGAGAAATCCATGTCTCACTGTCCATAATGATCCTATCGACACACTTGTCCCTGTCATCATGATACCACTGCATAAATGTCAGTGCTGCTCCAAAGCATTTTGTTTTGTGCTCGGGTGGCAGGGTTTTTGGCAATCTCTTGGCACACAATTTCTTGAACAGCAGGTGCTTGGTGGCAATCTCATTGCTACAAGGATACTGTTGTCTGTACAAAATAGCTGCTGAGCTCTGTAATCATGAAGTGACGGTTCTCCAGGATGTGCTGCCACACCAGCTCAACCAGGTGATCATTGATGAGGGACTGTCACCCATTGCGCTCTTCATCATGGACACTTTGATGACCTTTGGAAAAAAGCCTACACCAGCAATGCATCAGCTGTTTGCTCATGATATTCTGCCTGTAGACTGACAGAGCAGGTGATGAATTTTGATGGGTGCTATGTTTTGTGCATTAGGAAACCTCATCACTGACCAAACCTTGCAGGCAGCAGGAGAACGAATAAGAGATGCCATTTTGAGTCACTGCTGCCACAATACTGGCACCAGGTGAACCAGTCTGGCCAGCATTTGATGATCGTACATCAGTTGTGAATGTGCATTTTTCCAGCTAAATGCATCTACTATAAAGGAAACATAAGGAAATTTACTTTGCTGGATGTGCCTCGTATTCACAACAATACTTACAATACGTCATTTATAATAGTGTAAAGTACCCTCCTATAGCACACACCAAGTAGAGTGGGTTGCATAGGATACATCACTGCATGAAATAATTTTCATTTTTTCTCCCTCTGATTTCTACTGAAATCTTGCTCCAATGTCAAACTGTAGTTTTCACTTTTGTAGGGTTTTTTTCTTTCTTTAGCTGATTTCCTAATGATACAAAAGATTCTGATTACAGCATGTGAAATAACAATGAAGGTATGAATGCATAATTTTGTGTTGCAGTCTTGCTAAATCACATCAATTCTCTAATCAAGAAACAAATGTAAATACAGAAGTACACCATATAAGAAGGTAAAAAGACTCTTGTAATGCATATGAAGAATCTTAGCTTTTTGGATGATACTCTCATCGTCTGGTAATTATCATCACAAATTAAGCAATAAATTCATACAAAAGTTACTCAGAATAAATGAGGCAACATTCCTGCTGCAATTTACTTTCACTATTACTGCCCAAAGAGTTGTTTTATCTTGCTTTACTTCCTGCCAAATCACTTGTAAGAAGAATATCGATCAAGCTCAAAATATATGAGCAGATGACAGCACTGAATATAGCAGGACATAAGGGTATAGATGTTAACAAAAATTGAAAGAAAGCTTATTTAAAAAAAAAAAAAGTTGAAAAATTACATCAGTTGCATATAATGAACTTGAGTTTTGCTACACAAGAATGTACAGCAAAAGAAGAAATGAAAACAAATGGAATCATAAAACTCAAACAGCCAAAGTAAAATTAAGTGACTCAGACACACAGAGAAATTGAAACTGACTACAAGGGCAGCACACAAGAGTTCACTGAACATCTGTCAAATTCATATAGTTGGCCAATAACAAGAACTTCTGAGCACTATGTCAGAGACATTGTGACATTATTGGCAGAACTGTGGAGAATTCGTGTTCTTGTTATGTTGTCCCCATACTATTGTTGAGTGAGGATTCAACAAATGAAATGTTCAAGAAAAAATTAAAATTAGTTAAAAGAGTGATGAAAGGCATCTCTGGGTTCTAACATGTAGGTAAAGACATGAGGCAAATAATTATACAGGGTGATTCAAAAAGAATACCACAACTTTAGGAATTTAAAACTCTGCAACGACAAAAGGCACAGCTAAGCACTATCTGTCGGCGAATTAAGGGAGCTATAAAGTTTCATTCAGCTGTACATTTGTTCGCTTGAGGTGCTGTTGACTAGGCGTCAGCGTCAGTTGATGCTAAGATGGCGACTGCTCAACAGAAAGCTTTTTGTGTTATTGAGTACGGCAGAAGTGAATCGACGACAGTTGTTCAGCATGCATTTCGAACGAAGTATGGTGTTAAACCTCCTGATAGGTGGTTGGCACTTATCTGTCCGTAACTACCTGAACGTCAACTACCCGAGGCGATGGATCGGGCGCCAGGCAGCCCGTGACAGAGCACTTCATCACTGGCCTCCAAGAAGCCCTGACCTTACCCCCTGCGATTTTTTCTTATGGGGGTATGTTACGGATATGGTGTTTCGGCCACCTCTCCCAGCCACCATTGATGATTTGAAACGAGAAATAACAGCAGCTATCCAAACTGTTACGCCTGATATGCTGCAGAGAGTGTGGAACGAGTTGGAGTATCGGGTTGATATTGCTCGAGTGTCTGGAGGGGGCCATATTGAACATCTCTGAACTTGTTTTTGAGTGAAAAAAAACCTTTTAAAATACTCTTTGTAATGATGTATAACAGAAGGTTATATTATGTTTCTTTCATTAAATACACATTTTTAAATTTGTGGTATTCTTTTTGAATCACCCTGTACTAAATGAACCACATACTTGGATTATAGATATGTAACACAAAGGAAGGCAACACATACATATAATAAATTCAGAGGATGTTTTCTGTCTTCTATCCTTGTCAGGATATTTCACTTGATTTTCAGATATGTTAGCTATCATCCCACTCTCACATCTATCTCTTCCTAATTTAATTATAGTAGTAAATTAATTGCAATCATTAATAACTTTCCCACTCTGACATCTATCTCTTCCTAATTTAATTATAGCAGTAAATGAATTGCAATCATTAATAACTTTATGTTTTTCAGCAATGATGTCACTATCCAAAACATTAGTAACAAATACCCAGTCTCGTTTACAGTGGAAAAATGATCACTAGAATAAATCACGTGGAACACTCTTTTACCGCATTATTCATTTTTATACTTACCTAAATATTTGTGACGTTACCAAATGTTTCAGAGGCATGGATATCTGGTTTTCGGTTCAGTTAGAAACTAGTCCTAAGGGGATTTTAAGTTAATTACAATGGCTTTTTAATAAATCTGCCTTCAAACTGTATCGAGGGACCTTCTATAATGACTTCCAAGAAAAAATCCATGTAGTCATTCAATGACTATATTTCATCTTTTTTATTGTCATTATTTGGATGAAAAGTGGAGTCATTATGGTTATTTTGACATTAAATGTAATAACAAGCAATCACATTCCACCTGAAAATTTCCTGTCATTCCACATTGATGTATCTGCCCTGTAAATATTTTTGGATTCAAGCTTTCACCATCATAAAGCAATCAATAATACCAGTGAATTCCCACAAAAAAAGTTGTCCCATCTGCAACACAATGCATTGCCCACAATAAGCTAAGCGACCAGGTTCTCAAGGCTCAGTCCAGCAAACATCTTAAATCTATTAACTACATCAAAATGGTTATTGTTATTAACACATACATAAATCAATGAGAATCCACCAATGCCATCCACAGACATTTAATTCTTTGTTAAATGTTAGTATCTGTACCTAGTAGATTTTCATTGATTTCTCCAGTTTACCTCCATTAGCGTCAGTGTGAATTACCCCAGAATAGTATTTATTTATTCATTTATTTTTTTAAATCTGAGATGCATTCATTTTGTTTAACAGTACCCACATTTTTACTGTAAGCTGCATCATGTGAGTGTTTCTTCATGAATCTGAATGTTAAATGTGAACGAACATATATGGAACCAGTGAATAAGACAACTAGAGTCTCTGAAGATGAATGAAATTTTCACTCTGCAGTGGAGTGTGCGCTGATATGAAACTTCCTGGCAGATTAAAATTGAGTGCCAGACTGAGACTCAAACTTCGGACCTGTGCCTTTCACGGGCAACTGTTCTACCGTCTGACCTACCCAAGCACGACTCAAGACCCATCCTCACAGCTTTGATTCCACCATTACCTCATCTCCTACCTTCCAAACTTCACAGAAGCTCTCTTGCATCCTGCAGGTCCTGAGTTTGAGTCTTGGTCCGGCACACAGTTTTAATCTGCCAGGAAGTTTCAGTTTCATTCTCAATCATATTGTTATTGTTCATATGGTATTGCAATAAATATCGTATGTTGATATTTATGAACAGGTGCCTATCAGTATGAATCAGTGGCAGATACATGTAGGGGCACCCCCCCCTCCCCTGCCCCTTGCAGGGCTGTAATTACCAATCTGCCAGGAAGAGTAGGCACATACAATCCATCATTTAAGGGAGAGAACCACAAATGCAACTTTTTTTATATAAAAAGAAGTCATTTTCTTGTATATGTGTATAATCAGTTTAAATAAAACTCCCTTAAACCTTGCATGTGACTAGAGCATTTCTTATTACAGTAAAAGTATAGGTAGCTCAAGATACCTTTAGTGTCCCCTCCTTGAGGTTTTACTGTATCCACCACTGGTATGAATGGCAATATGAAAAATCACAAGCTGACAAAATCTTCCTTCACTGTTTCAGTTTTTCCTCTCTCATTCAGATTTGATTTTATTACTTTTGTTTTTCTTCAGTTCTCCAATCTTCTTAGCAACAACCCTCTTTGTTTCCTTTCTATTTGTCTCTTTAGTTTATTCTTTCAATCAGTGCATTGTTACTGGTATATTTTTGTAAGTTACTGATGCTCTATCAGCTTACAATGTTCTTTGTAAGTTGTTATCAACCTTTTCATTGTAACTTGCCCCCTGGCCACTCCTGCCCATAACTCCTTCAGTAGCTGAACTGGTCTTTGTTTACCTAACAGTTTCACTCTCTACTGACAACCTTTTTGTGATATACCATATCACTTGCTGCTTAAACTGCTCCCTATATGCTCACAATGCAAGACATTACATGTCAATAATGTTTCAGCAAACAATTGTTTTTCCATCAATGTTCATCACTTGAGGGTCAAATGGACATTCACCAAAGTACAATGATTCAACATTTAGAGCTGATAGTATACCTGTGAAACCATCATCATTCAATTAATCACCTCTATTAATAGTAATGAGTACTACTTCAAAAAAAAATCTCAGAATAAATTCTTCTTTCAGAGAACACGTGTATTTCTAATTCTGCTACTTTGAATGTATCATTAGGTACAGTAATGTTTTTGGGGAAACTTGGTTAACATAATGCAGATAATAAAGACACAGAAACATTGCTTAGAACATGTGTACTGTATACCACAAAGAGCCATATTGCCCATTACTTTGAAAACTTCAAATATTAGCTCCCCCACCCTTATGTATTTTTGAGTCTATTATCTTTTTGTATACTAAACAGGAATTGTTTGAGGGGAAACCATTTTGTTTAAACATGTGATACAAGAAACAAAGGAAAGTTCATGCTTCCCACCTACAGCCTCAAACTGTATGCCTACACCCCTCAATACAGGGCTATGACAATTAATAGTAAATTTAAAAGGAACAAGTTAATGCAGATAAATTTAGATCTACTCAAAAGAAAGCTGTAGGAGGCAGTGATACTGAAATGCTATTACTCAGTGGATGAATTTGTCGAGGATGAACTGGAATTTTGAGCTGGGCACAACAATATACGCTGATGTGACAAAAGTCATGGGATACGTCCTGATTTATTGCTGGATATCTTTTTGCCCAGTTTTGCCAGTGCAGGATTTTGTGCATGAACTGACCTCTTTATTATATCCCATAAATGTTTGATGGACTTCATGTTGGGTGGTCTGGATGGCCACATCATTCATTCATACTGTCCATAATGTTCTTTAAAATAGTCATGAACAATTGTAGCCCAGTGAAAGTTTGCAGCACTGTCATTCACAAAAATTTCATGAGTGTTTGGGAATATGGAGTCCATGAATGGCTTCAAATGATCTCCAAGTAGCTGAAGATAACCATTTCCAACCAATGTTCAGTTCTGTTTGTCTAGAGGACCCAGTCCATTCCATGCAAACACAGTCCAAACCATTAGAGAGCCACCACTGCCTTGCACAGTGCCTTGTTGACAGTGTGCGTCCAAGGCTTCTTAGGGTGTGCATCACACTCGAAACCTACCATCAACTCTTAACAGTTGAAACTGGGATTCATCTGACCAGGTCTTAGGCAGCTTCCCTAAGGCCTTAAAAATCCACACAAACAGAATAAATACAAGTTATTAGCCACAAACAGTGTTATCAAATATTAAATTACAACCTACATTTTATTTCTGGGATTCAACTAAATTAGTAGTTGATTTGTGACACATCATCCTTCCAGTCTGGACAAATTTTCTGTCACTTATTTGATTGCATTTATTGAATCAAGGCATGCACTAGTTTCAACCATGGAATCTTTCTTTGTCTCAGCATGAAGCCAATGGAAAGAATCATGTATAAATGCCGGACATTAGAGCTGTTAAATAATTTGTGTAAGTTTCTTCCATTCATTTCATGTGCTGCATAGAATTTTGATTTGACAATAATATGTAAAGACAATTATTTATGGACCTTAAGGCAAAAAAATAAATAAATAAATAAATAAATAAATAAAAAATAAAAAAAATGAAATATCGAAATATGTGTATTGTCTCTTCTAAATGGCTGAAAGTGTTATCAAGCTGACCCTGTACAAACCTATTATCTTTTAGAGAGCTCTTTTAATTTTTGGTGGAAATGTACTTTCTGCAGGAGGCCAAGCAATTAGTGAAGAATAAAGAAGGGGAAACAGCCACAATTCCTAATTCTGCATGTGGGTTATTCTACTTCTGAATATTCTGTTATGGTAAATACAATAAATGTCTCAACAATGTGTTTCACAGATTGTTTAATAAGTTGCTGTTGCCTCTTTTTGCAAACCAAAATGTAAATCTACTTCCATATATTTCAGTCTGTCACCTTATTAAGTAATTTTGCAAGTATGTCACTTTACAACATTCTACACATCATTTCTGTGAACATCAAGAAAATAACAAATATTCTATGACTTTCAAAACTAAATCTTTATTTGTAGGACGAAAATAATTGTGTTCAACATACAACTGAAAAACACAATATGAGGAAACAGTAACTTTCTTTATTATTCCACTATTGCTTTGGAGAATCATGCAACCAAATCTTCCGTGAAAACTAATATGACACAGAGACTGATTTTATACGTTCAATCTTCTGGGCTGTTTGTCGCTCTCTATGGATGCATAAGTGAAAACAAAAATGTTTTGCTTTGCAGACCTGAAAATTTATAGTTGTGTGGATGTTTACATCACATAAATAAATGGCAACATATGCACATCAAAAAAAGTTTTTCATCATCCCAGTTCCCAGAACTCCTGGAGACAGATACTGACTGTGGATATTCTGTCACAGACAAAGTCCCTTTATACTATCCAGAGATGTCACTAAACCTGCCCAAAGATGTTCATGAACAGCACCTATTAGATGGAGGGGCCCAACAGTCAATCCGTTCCAGTCATTCCGCCATGAAGGAGGTACACAGTTCGTGTTGCCTGTAGTTCAATCATGTTTGGACGGTCAATACCGTGGTTGGGTCATGTCTGCCTTGTTACTTTGTGCCAGGAAGGGCTCTCAATGAGGGAAGTGTCCAGGTGTATCAGAGTGAACCAAACCAATGCTGTTTGGACATGGAGGAGATACAGAGAGACAGGTAATGTCGTTGATGTGCCTTACCCAGGCTGCCCAAGGGTTACCACTGCAGCAGATGACTATTACCTATGGATTATGGCTCAGAGGAGCCCTGACAGCAGTGCCACCATGTTGAATAATGATTTTTGTGCAGCCACAGGACGTCGTGTTATGACTCAAACTGTGTGTAATAGGCTGCACAACTTCACTCCCAACGTCCACGCGAGGTCCATCTTTGCAAACACGACACCATGCAGTGTGGTACAGATGGGCCCAACAACAAGCCAAATGGACCGCTCAGGATTGGAAACATGTTCTCTTCACTGAAGAGTGTTGCATATGCCTTCAACCAGACAATTGGCAGATACCTGTTTGGAGGCAACCCGGTCAGGCAGAACACCTCAGACACAGCTGTACAATACATGAATTCCCTCCTCCGACTCATATTGCAACCGTATTGGCAGCATACTGGCAAGGCATTCATCTTCAGGGATGACTATTTGTGCCCCAATCATGTACATCTTGTGAATGACTTCCTTCAGGATAATGACATCACTCAATTAGAGTGGCCAGCATGTTCTCCAGACAAGAACCCTACCGAACATGCCTGGGATAGATTGAAAAGAGCTGTTTATGGATGACATGACCCACTAACCACTCTGACAGATCTATACTGAGTCGCTGTTGAAGAGTGGGACAACCTGGACCAACAGTGCCTTGATGAACTTGTGGATAGTATGCCACAACGAATACAGGCATGCATCAGTGCAAGAAAACATGCTACTGGGTATTAGAGGTACCGGTGTGTACAGCAATCTAACAGTGAAATGAAATGAAATGTCGTGTGACGAGGGCCTCCCGGGCTCTTTGGATTGACAGTCCGTCGCGCTGACCACTCAGCTACCGGGGGCGGACAATCTAACAGTACCTCTGAAGGTCTCACTGTATTGTGGTAGAACATGCAATGTGTGGTTTTCATGAGCAATAAAAAGGGCAGAAATGATGTTTATGTTTATCTGTATTCCTATATTCTGTACACGTTCTGGAACTCTCGCAACCTTTTATGTGTGTAAATACACTGCCATGGTTTCAGGCTCTTTATCCAATTGCATCCACAATACAAGCTTCATTTTTCATGAACTGACATACAGAGATTGTTTACTAAAAGTTAGCAAGTGTAGTGGCAATAAGTTACACATAACAAACATTTTTTACTTTACCATACTATGTGAGAGGGCGGGAGTACTAAGAAGTGGACACAGAGGGAAAGAGCAATGATGAAAAGAGGGATGAATGGAAGACTGTGAGAGGGGTGAGAGAGAGAGAGAGAGAGAGAGAGAGAGAGAGAGAGAGAGAGAGAGGGGGGGGGGGGGGAATTATGAGTGGAAGAGAGGAGAGAGGTGCATTCAGATGGTGTGTCATATGATACCTAATGGTTTCTGGTATACAAGATATATATCAGCCACATACTGCACTTTCTACACATAAATAATAATGAGCCCGTCAAGATTACATGGGTTCTGATTCAGAATAAAATTTCACTCTGCAATGGAGTGGTCTTCTGTAGGAGGTGCATTTCACCCAAAAATTAAAGAGCTCTCTAAAAGATATTAGGTTTGTACAGGGTCACTTTGATAACACTTTCAAGCCATTTAGAAGAGTCATGGAAAAATTGATAGCTTGAATGGTACCCTACAGCTGTGGTCTGTATTTCTTGAATGTTATGGTGGAGTTACTGTAGAAAGTCAGTATATCTGAAATGATACTGTCCTGGTACTTGATCAGAGGCAAGTGAGTATCAACACAGTGGTGTGTGTGTGTGTGTGTGTGTGTGTGTGTGTGTGTGTGTGTGTGTGTGTGTGTGTGTGTGTGTGTGTGTGTGCGTGCGTGCGTGCATGCGTGTGTGTGTGTGTGGGGGGGGGGATCGTGCATGTGGAAAGGAGGAAGGGGGGTTGCATATGCCTGCATGATTCAGGCAGCTCTCAAGGAAATTTATGTGTCTCATCTTCCATGTTTTTGTCTGAAATGTCTACATATATACACTTATAAATAATTTTTTAGAGATTGTTGGTAAGGACTTAAAAAGTCCTGTCTTCTATGTAGTTGATATATGGTTCACATTGCAAACCAGACAAGTTGGTGCCCATTGTTGCCTCATTTTATTTTACTTTATTTTTATTTTTTAGACTCTACTGTTGAATTTAAAATACTGCTTGACAATGGAAATCCCATAAAGCACATCACTTCTGTAAAGTATGTCGGTGAAAACCTGTTTGTATTTGTTAGGCTGGCATTCTTAATTTTTAAGAGAGCATTATTGGCATGAAGGGGACATTTATTAATGGAAATAAATCTAGTTATTGGAAATCCACAAAAAACACCATCCGAACAGGCCTTGAAGGCCCAATGTTACTGACTGGCTAGCTTGTCATCCTCAGCCTTTAGGCATCAACGGATGTGGATATGGAAGGGGAATGTGACCAGCACACTGCTCTCCTAGCCATTGTCAGTTTTTGTGACCAGTGCACTACGTCTCAGTGAAGTAGCTCCTCAACTGGCCTCACAAGGACTGAGTGCACGTCGCTTGCCAACAAAACTTGGCAGACCTGAACAATGACCCAACCAAGTGCAAGCCAAGCCCAACAGCTCTTAACTTCAGTGGTCTGATGAGAACTGGTGTTACCGCTGCGGCAAGGCTATTGGCATTGTGAATCCACAAATTATTCAAAATGTACCTTGCAAGCCAACAAGTCACACTGTCAATTTCAGGGAGTATTAAGTGAACTAATAACAAGTTCTGAACATCAACTGCAAACAGTGAGGACCTGCATACCAACAGTAACACCACTTTTCAATCTGTCTTGTTGGATGAAAGTCATTATCCACATTTTTTTAAAATAACTTATGGAAACTCATCAAGTCTATATCCATATCTCTGTATGCAGAATTTTAGTACTTCAAGTATGTTACAGATGTAGGACTTTTACTGTTATATGATTATTTAACTTATGAAACTGTACCTCATTTATACACCCTGAATTAAGTTTTGACTATGTGTTAAGCTTTCTGGCTCATATACATGATTATTTCTTTTATAAAACACCCAAGTAAAGTAATTCTGTTTTACCTTTCAATACATAAATAAGGCAATACAAAGACCCATAAGATCACTCCATTACCAGAAAATGTGTTTTACTTTGAACATTGCACTAAAACACCGCCAAACCCAACACATCTTTCAGCAATGGTCATCTATATCTCAGGAATTTTGTTGGTACGTATTAATTGAAACAGTACTCTGCTTTTATGTCACTTTAACTGATAAAGATTGAAATGATAATGATAAGCTGTGTCAGAAATGTATTGTTTTCAGATAAGGTAACATTTTAATTCAACACAGTTTAATGACAGAATGTAATGTCTACGAGTTACTAAAATTCCAAGTAAGCCAAACAAAGCACCAAATTGAATGTGACAGCTCATGCAACACTTTCATGCAAGCAGTACTTGTACAAGGGCATGCAACTAGAAGAAAAACAACTGTGAACATAAATCAAACAACTGGTGATCCAAGACCAAATACAGAATATGAAAATAATTTAGAACACCCAATTTAAGAGCACACTGCTACAGAACTCTAAACATATCTGCATAGGTAACTTAAGAGATGGTCGGTCTACAAAGTATCATTATATTTTAGAAATATTCACTATCAGATTAGTACATATATGGTGTACAGCTAACAGTGCATACCTATGTAGTTTTATTATTTTGCTAGAAATATAATATATAAGTGTGCCATGCTGTGAAACTGAATGTGTTCAGTTACTTAATAATCAATGTGTTCATAAATTAAAAAAATGTAAATCATATTTTAGGATATGCTTTCTATAAGTTGACACAAAAAGAATATATGAACACAGGAACACCAATTCTACTAATAATGTTTGCTGTTACTGATTTATAAACAATGATAATATACTAAACAGATCTATAGCAAACTAGAGAGTAGGTGAAGCAGTGAGAATGAACACAACTGTGTGATTTTATATTTTCTTTTTTCAAAATACCTCGAAATCCTGGCATCATGTATGGATGCGTGTAAAGATGAGATAAGAAAAAATATATAATTAAAAGGAAACAAAAATACATATTATATAAATGTATTTTGTACCCACCAAAGTAGATTTTCAATTAGTAGGCAGAAGAAAATATATAGTATGTTTTCTTCTTCTCTTTTTATGATTAACAACAATATGGGCAAACGGTTACTACTACTGCTTTTCTTGTATTCAAGGACCATCTCAAAAGTTCCTAAGCTGTCTTTTTATGATAGTAATATATATAATAAATATATATATAAAATACGTTTCCCACTCAATAAAGAGAAACAGACAGAGAGAGACAGGCAGAGAGAGAGAGAGAGAGAGAGAGAGAGAGAGAGAGAGAGAGAGATGACAGATAGATAGAGACAGGAAATACGGCATTCAAAAGAGAGGATTAAAGAAAATTTATGTGTTAACTCAAAAGTAAGTGGATGATCTTATTAAATAAAAATGTCATACTAAAGAGAAAGAATGAAAAGGTGGAAATGAGATAATAGCTTAATTTACAGACTTTTTTCATGACATGGAGCTTAGAAAAAGTTCATTAGTGAAAATATCATGCAGATACAAAACCATCAAGTAAAATAATCAAAAGTGAACTGAAATGAATGATATGAAATAAATTTTTCTATAAAAATAAAGAGTGTATATAATTATATGAATTAATGAAAAATTACTACCTTCCCTTAAAATGGGCTGAGAATTTTTCATTGTTCCCAGTAAACTGTAAAATTTCTGTCTGTTTTAAGACGATGTATGTTATGTGATGAAATCAAATAAATCAACAAATTCATAAGAAAGTTGGAATAGAGGTCTGGATTATGGATCCTGGATGAGGTATTAGCATAATTTAATGTTATACGTAACATTCAGTCAATGCTAGTAGCAGTAGTAGTAGTAAACACAGTAATGTTAATATAGCGAGTAGCAGGAATGTTTTGAGAGGTCCTTGCAATTATCTGTGACATCCAGTAGAGAAACATCCAACAGTCCAGGCCAGCACATGTATGAGGCAGTTAAAAAATTTATAATAAAAAGAGATAGACAGAAAGACAGAGACAGAATAAGCTTCAACTGAGCCTTTTGACAAAATGTATTTTGCTCATATCAAACAGGCTGCACAAATACCCCAAGCCAAAAAGTCTTCAGTCAGTATGAGGCACACAGTTTGGAAAGGTATTGTAATTTCTTTCATCACAAAATGAATGTTCAGTGCAGACCCTGTTGTGAAACTTAATGTATCCATGCTGTAATACAACAACGTTCACAGTACCACAAATTTGTTTTATTTCCTTATAGCATACCATAGTTGTTTTTCTTATTTTTATGAAATATATTTTAAACCTGAAAGACTGGATGTTAATCTGAAATTTTCTAAGTTTTCCGGTAATTCTGGAAACCAGTGCAACAAAAATCAGAATATTGACTGAAGACATATTCAGTATTACTATTAGTCACAAACTTTCCACGATAAAATACTGTAGCCATGATGTACCACTATTTTATTGTAATATATGAATCAGAGAGAATTTTTTTAGGATGAAAGGCGCATATTTTTAAATATTTTCCCTCCCCCATGTCCAATTTCTTTGCCTCTAATTCTGATAAGGAAGTGATTGTGTAATTCAATGTCATAAGTTGTTTATCCACTTAGCACACTTTTTTAATGTGTGTACTTTAAATTTATTAACAAGCTCAATAAATGTACCAGTGTAACATTTTATTTGCATTTATAATGTTCTTAGTTTGTATATATATTGAAAAACAATTCATATCATATAGACAGTATAGTAACCTACATTTTTATTATCATTATAAGTGTCACAACTAGAAAATTAGTTTCAATCTAAGTTACACAATTATTTTTTTTCCCAACACACATACTCATTACTGACAGCAACAAAACTTCAAAAATCCCAAAAGAACAAGGAACTCCAGTTTCACACAGAGCAATTATAACAATTGTTCCTCAAAAAGTAAATTGTCAGTTTTAGTGAAATACATATGAATGTATATTTGAAGAGTTGAAGGTATATCAATGAAATAAAAACAATGTCACTCTTATTATTAGTATCAAACAGCATGTTAGTCATTTTGAAAAATTCAAGTTGTATCCAAGAAAATCAACAAGATACGCACATCATACTATTGTATATCACTTCACTTCAACTCACTAATAGCAACAAATTAAAATCCATGTTTCACAGACATGAACACAGGTAAACTGCAATTATAAATTCCAAATACATAAATCAAAAGTGGAACAAAATGTAAGAAAAATGTCTACTTACCTGTAACCTAAATTAAGGAAATAATGAATAAATAAAAAAAATTTCATATGATGATAAATCACAAGCTTCTAAAGCCAAATATTTTTTAATTCTGAATGTGTCATGTACGAATTGGGAGGATATCGCTGAAGCCTAAGAGTACAAAAGTATATCTTCCTGAAACTTAAGTTCCAGTCTTGCACTGCCATTAACACTGACAAGAAGAATAGCAAGTCCAAAACCTAACATTCATTACCTTCACTATTTCATGTTTGTTCTTTTATCAGACATAGTCGTAAATGGTATCAAGGTAAATTTGTCTGTATTACAATATGTGTTTTAATTACTGATTTCTTTTACTTGATACAAGCTGTCAAGATTTTATCTTTATTTCCTTAATAAGTGGCATCTTAATTCATCTCTTAATCTAATGAATGTCCAGCCACAAATGATCACAACAGTGACCAAAAATCTTGGCAACAGTAACATTTGTCACTGTGACTGCAACTACATTCGTTATTTCACTTTCAGGAGCAATACCAATTCATGAAATACAATCTATGATTTCCAAATACAGGAAAAGTCAATTATCTCTGTGTGTCTAGAATTTCCTAGGATTTTCTAATAGATCTTTCATCAAGATAAGACTGCAAAAATTAATGTATGCATCCTGTATGGGCCTTGTTATAGTTGCATGAGTTGCTGTTAACGTTCCTCTGTCAGTCTCCCTCCACTCTCTTTTGCAATACAATTATAATAATCTCTCTTTTCACAATGTTCTCTGAATGGTACCATAGAACTAAGGTAGGCCTTTGCCACCTTTTATTACCTCACTTGGAACATAATTATCCACACTGCACTTTATAACTGCACTTTATAATGTCCTTCAACTTTATGCATCATAATTCCATGTTTTTTCTAATCTGAACTAAATGTTCTCAGTTCACCTTTTGAGTAAGTTGATAATGACTCTCTTTAAGTTTGACCAAACACAAATACTCTTCTAGGTTTCTTGATGGCCTGTTTTCTCTTGGTGACCATTGCTCTTGTAATATCATCGTTGTGGTTGTTAATCCCCCTCTGATTGGTGACAAACTTAAAAAGTAGCTAGGAGGTCTACAATGCTTCTTTCATGCATGTATTGTCAAACTAACTGTTTGAGACAATTAGCAGTCACATTCTGCAGAATTACTTAACAGGGCTGTTTCTCCTTACAACAGATAATATGTCAATAGTTTTCCTAGCCAGTACTGGGAAGGTTAAAATCACTATCTACTATTACAGTATGTTTTGGGTATTTCCACTCTATTGAGTTTATCTTTGAGTGACGCTATGACTGATGTGTCTGAATCAGGTGATGATCGGGAAAACTTGATTATTAACCTAAGACCACAAACCCCAATAGAAACAGTTAATAGTTATATTATTGTCAATGCGACTTACAATTAACTTCAATTTCCACCTTGATAATCAATATTTGAAAAGGTCAAGAATAGAATCATACTAACGGCATTATTAGCTATTCTGTTACAGTTATCACCCTGTGACTTTAAGCAAACTGAACATAGCAAATCGCGACAACTGTGTTCTGCTCAAAAACTACTGAAAGCAATATTGTACAACAGTGCATGAGTTACTTCCTTGCCTGCCATCGTTCAGTGAACTACTGTAAGTGACAGTCCTATGTTAGCAGTTAGCATTTGTGATTTTAAGAAGTTTAGTTGTGTAATCCATTTCCAAAAGACACCAGGGCTTGTTTTTCATTTATTGTTTGCATTCTTTGTAGCTCTTACTTTTGTAGTGTATATTAGCACTGTCTGTGGCACGACAGTCACATAGTTTTAAGCAGAGTAACATAACCATTCACACTCACATTTTCTTGTTGGCAAGTGTATACTGAACTAGTCTCAGAGACAGGCTCAGTGATTTCTAGTAGCATACATTTGGAATTTAAGAAGGTTGGTAGTCATAAATTTTTGTCTAAAACACAACAGGGCTCATTTTTAGTTACTGATTTCATTTAGGTTATAGTATTAAGACAGTTTCCAAGCATTGGGCCTCATTAGGGAGAAGGCACTCACAATCTGGAAGCCAGGGTAGACAGAGTGCCTACGTCCATGCTGCTGCAGCCAAGCGTACTGCTGGGCCTCACTAATACCGTCGCATCTTCAGCTGCCCTTGTATGCAGGCTGCATTAAAAGAAGACCGCAGGAGGTGGGGGGGGGGGGGGGGGGGGAGATATTAATAAGCCATGTGCCTTCGGTGGTCAGTTCGTCAGTGAATCTGATTATGGCACAAGTGCTAATAGAAAGCATTGCAGCATATAATCTCAAATAATACCTCAGTCATTCAATTATAGTTGGCAATGTTTTCAATCTACCCTCGATATGTTGGCGAAAAAGAATGTTCATAGTCTATCGAAAGAGTAAAACGTTATCAAAATTTGTATTAAATGTTTTCTCCAAAAATTATTTTGAGTAATTAGTTCAGGAGCCCAATTAAAGTGTAAACTGTTTTGAAAACATAACTGACCTCTTAGCAAGAAATAATCCTGAAAAAATAGTGAGCATCATGATGGATACAGGGCTCAGTGACCATAAGGTCATTGCAGTGAGACTGACCACTGCAACACCCAAATCCAACAAAAGTAAACACAAAATAGAATTACTGAAAAAAGTAAATAAAAATTCACTTGATGCCCTGCTAACTGACAGTCGCCACTCCTTCCCAACTATGTAAGCCTAGAGCAGGCGTGGCTTAAATTCAAGGAAATAGTATCCATGGTAATTGAAAGCTTTATACTGAATAAACTGATAAAGGATGGTATCTTGTCCCAGAAGCAATGCAAAAATCAAGCAAAATTTAAAAGAACACATAGTATCCAAGATTAGCTATGTTCTTCTGAAACTCAAAACTTAGCACCACAGTGAGAAGCTTTTAATAGCATCCACAATAAAGCTCTGTCTTGAAATCTGACAGAAAATGCAAAGAGATTCTAGTTGCATGTAAAGTACACAGTGGCACAAAACAATAAATATCCTGACTGTACGATACCCAATGGTATTATTACTGATGACGCCACCACTAAAGTGGACTTATTAAACACAGTTTTCAGACATTACTTCATCAAAGAAGATGGAGTAAATATTCCAGAACTTGAATCATGAACAGCAGCCAACATGAGTAACTTAGAAACAGATATCCTTGATCACTAAAATCACTTTATAAATGTGTCTTCTGGTCCAGATTGGGGACTGAAAGACCTGAAAACAAATGCATCATAAAGTCTGGATGAAATCCCAGTTCAGTTTTACAAAGAGTACTCTTTAGCATTGGCCCCTTTCTTAGCTTGTGTTTCTCATAAATCACTTGCCAAGCAAAAAGTCCCAAGTGGCTCAAAAAAGATAGAGGTGACTCCTATGTATATGACACATAAAAAAATGGACACCCAGAATTAGTTAATGTCAGTTTGACTCAGTATTCCTGAGTGTATTCCAAGTCCAAACATAATAGATGTCCATGAGAGAGAAAATCCATTGTCAACAAATCAGCATGGATTTAGAAAGCACTACTCACGCAAAACTCAGTTCACTCTTTTCTCACATAATACGATATGAACAGTGGATGAAGAGCAACAGCCAGATTCTATATTACTAGATTTCCAGAAAAAATTTCACACAGTGCAACACTATAGACTGTTAATGAAGGTCCAGGCACACAGAATGAGTTCCCAAATCTATGATTGGTTCAAAGACTTTTTAAGGAATATAACCCAGTACTTTGCCCTGGGCAGTGATAGTTCATCACAGACAATGGTATCATCAGGAGAGCCGCAGGAAAATGTGATACAGCTACTCTTGATCTCTATATACATAAACAATTTGATGGATGGGTGAGCACACTGTTTGCTAACAATGCTGTAGCATATAGGAAAGTGTTGTTGTTGAGTGACTTTAGGATGATACAGGATGACTTGAACAGAATTTCTATTTCGTATATTGAATGACAGATTGCTCTAAATATGGAAAAATATACATTAATGTAAATGAGTAGGAAAAATAAATCTGTAATGTTCAAATGCAGTATTATTAGCATGGTGTTCGACACAATCATGCCAATTAAATACACAGGTATAATGTTGCAAAGGGACATTATTTGGGGCTTAAGGTTGGATTTAGGGGAAACAAATGGCTGTCTTCAGTTAATTGGGATGATTCTAGGAAAGTGTAGGTCACTTATAAAGGAAACCTCATACATAACACTTGTACAACCCACTCTTGAGTACTGCTCAAATGTTCAAGATCCCCACCACATCCAATTAAAGAGAGACATCTAAGCAATTCAGATGTGTGGTGCTATATTTCTTACCAGTATGTTCAATCAATACAATGTGAATATTATGGAAATTCTCTGAAAACACCTGGTGGTAAGATGTTCCTTTCATCAGATACTACTGAGGAAGTTCTGATAACTGGTATTTGTAAGAGACTACTGAAGGATTCTATTGTCACCAGTGTATGTCTGTGAAAGGACTGAAAAGACAAGAAAAATTAGAACTCATACGGAAGCATATTGAGGTGCCCTACACCATTCAACAGTGGTGTGCAGAGTATGTATGTAGACGTAAATGTAGAACAATATTTCTGTTTTTTGTTTAAAAAATGAAGAATGGCTTCTAATTAGCTTAAAAGTCCATCAAACTGCACAATTTTGACTGGTGATTTTTACATCTACAGCTATATTCTGTAAACCAATGTGAAGTTTATTACTGAAAGTACTTCTCCTTGTGTTACGTATTAGGGTGTCTTTCCATTTCATTTGCATTTGGAGAGAGGGAAGAATGAATGCTTGAATGTCTCAAACTATACTGTAATTAGCCTAACCTTGTCTCTGAGTTAAGTATGAGAGCAATATATGCAGGTCTAGCATATGCCTAGCTTCCTTATTTAATAGCGGTTATTCAAACATTATATGTAAGCTTTATATGGATAAGTAGTGTCTACCTTCATATGTCTGCCAAGTCAGGTTTTTCAGAATTTCAGGACACACTGACTTGTACAAAACACGTCTGTGACAATTTGTGCTGACCTTCTTAGTACACAATCAACATCCCCTGGTAATCTTATTTAATATACATCCTACACAGATACCTACTGTTTAAAAGTTATGTGAGACATGGCAATCATAGTCTGCACTTACAATGAAACTCTCGTCTTGACCACTAGTATTTATTATCTTTCTTTAATCCTTACACACTTAAGATTAAGCCATTTTCAGAGGAACTAAATGAAAAGAAAACACACACACTGAAAAACAAATTTGCAACATCAGCTGAATAGAATATGTAACAGAAGAACTTGCAACTACAGAAATGCTATTGGCACGAAGTAATTACATGAAGCACAAGTGCAAACTGGCTTATGCGTGACCATGAAATGATAAGGAAAACAGCCAGATGGCACTAACATAAAAAGATAACATTGTCTTAGAACAAATACATTTTTTTCATTTACAAAGAAATAAGCATACATTTTATAATCACGTAAGTACAACAGTATACATGTATATGTTTATGTCATACAGATTTTTTAAGGAGCAAGCTATACAGCATGAAGTAGACATTTTGTTGTGTGATTACTCTGTGTATAAATTACATACAAGTATAAGAAATAAAAAAATATGAAAAGCTGAAACTAATCTGTATTAAATATTAATTGGGAGCCACTAATGGCATTTTTAATATATTTTATTACGCGTAAGTACAGAGTGCCTTGCATCACAAGAGTTCACATAGATCCTAATGATGGCATGAATCACCTGAAGCAATGCTTGAAAAGTAAGATTAAAGCTAAAAACAGAATCAAAGACTAGCTGTTGCTATTTAAGGTCACATTGTCACAGGATTAAATTATTAATCATCATTTGGCCACTGGCACACTGATGAGGCAAGCCATCCAGTTTCCATAGCTTAGCAAGCCACCTTTACAAAAATAACAAGTGTACATTTTACAATCATCTACACATAGTACCACGTATGCATTCTCTTAAAACACTATAAAAATTTTCTTTTAAAGAAGAACAGGCACTGTATGAAGTAGACATTTGTGTACAAATAAGATAAAAACAAATATAAGAACAGCTATAAACGAAACAGAAGCTAATCTACACAATGTGATAACTGGAAGGCACTAGGAGCATTTTTGGTACAGTGTATTGAGCTTGATATGTAGTGCCTTGCACTATCAGTCCACACATAAATCATAACAACAGCATGATGCCTAAAGCAATGCCTAAAGATTCAGATGAATGATAAAACAGAATCAATAGCTAGCTGTCATTATGTAAGGGTGTGCAGTCATGTGATTAATTCTGAGTCATCAATTGGCCTCACTGATGAGGCAAACCATATGGTATCATCAGTTAGCAAGCTGCCTTCACATGCTGAGGATCAATGCATCACACCAGAAATACTCATAGTGCCTCCCTTTATTCTTTAAAAGTAAATATAAACACACACACACACACACACACACACACACACACACACACACACACAACATTAAGTGAATGCATATATGCTACTGTGTTTAGGTGACCATAGAATGCACACTTACTGTTTTAGTAAATTCAGCTTGCTAAGCTACCAATACTGGGTGGTTTGCGTCATTAGTGCATACAGTGACTGAATAATGATTGAGAATGTAATCCTCTGATGGTGTGACCTTAAACAGTGACAGCTAGCCTCTGATTCTGTTTTTACCATCATCTTACCTCATCTTTATTTTTAGGCATTGCTTCACCCCATTCATGCTGTTGTTAGGAGCTACGTGAGCTCTGGTTGTGCAAGGCACTGCATACTGATGTGTAATGTGACATACTAAAAATACCTATAGTGGCTCCCACTTAACATCAACATTATAAGACATTTAGTTCTTTTATAGCTGTTTCTTATATTTTAAATATTCTTTTGTAATTCATGTAATTTTTATGCAAACTAATTGCATAATAAAATGTCTACTTCAAGTAATGTCTTTTGTTCATAAACATTCTATACGTCAGTAAGTAAATGCACATATATTAGTATATGACTGTAAAATGTATACTCTTATTTCTGTAAATTAAAAAAAATATATTCATTGTACGAGAATGTCATGTTTGTATGGTACTGCCCTCTGGTAGAGCTATTTTCTTTATCATTCCATGGTCAAACATAAGCCAGTTTGCATTTATGCATCATGTGATTACCTTTGGCACAGTACTTTCAATCAACAGCATACAGGTATGTGCAAATTTTGCTGGTACATATTATGTTCAACTGGTGTTCCCTATACGCTTCTCAACATGTGCTTTTTGTTTTGGCTTAATTACACCGAAAATTGTTTAATTCTGAAAAGTATATGGATTAAAGAATATAATAAGGTCTTCTGGTCAACACAAAAGTTTAATTTCATGTGCCATACACTTGAGTATTATTCCAGGATGGATCACATGAGGTTTTTTTTCCATAAGTATTTGTAGGAATTAACAGAATCTAATGGTGACTCATAGACAACTGTACTCAACGAATACTATGATTTTGTGAAGTGCATAGTTTCAAATTTCGGCACTTTTCAAGCAAGTTTTTAATCTTTGCATCACTTTTAAATGTTATCAAGATTGGATTGAACATTTTTTTCAGGCTTTTCCAGGTCAGTATGTCTACTACATTATAGATAACTGCATCATCTGCAAAAGACCTGGCATTACTACACTGATGTGACAAAAGTCATGGGCTACCTCTTAATATTGTCAGACCTCCTTTTGTCTGGTGTAGTTCATCAACTAAACATGGCATGGTCTCAATAAAGCATTGGATGTCCCCTGAAGAAATACTGAACCATGCTGCCTCTATAGCCATCCACAACTGAGAAAGTTGTTAGTGCAGGAGTTTGCACACAAACTGACCTCTAAATTATGTCATATAAAAGTTCTATGGGAACCTGGGCAGCTAAATCACTCATTTTAACTGTCCAGAATGTTCTTAAAACCAATTGTGGGCAATGGTGGCCTGGTGACATGGTGGATTGTTATCTATAAAAATATCATTGTTGTTTAGGAACATGAAGTCCACAAATGCCTGCAAATGGTCTCCAAGAAGCTGAACATAACCATTTCCAATCAATGACTGGTTCATTTGGAGCAGATGGCCCAGTCCATTCCATGAAAACAGAGCCCACACCATTATGGAGCCAATACCAGCTTGCACAGTGCCTTATTGACAACTTGGGTACAGGGGTGTCTGAGGTCTATGCCACACTCAACTCCTAATGTCAGCTCGTACCAACTAAAATCAGCACTCATCTGATCTGGCCACAGTTTTCCAGTCATCTATGGTCAAATCAATATGGCCACATGTCCAGGAGAGGTGCTGCAGGCAATGTCATACTGTTAGCTAAGGCACTTGGGTTGGTCATTTCATGCCATAGCCCATTAATGGCAAATTTTACAGTGTTGTGCTAATGGAAATGTTCATCATATGTCCCACACTGATTTCTGCAGTAATTTCATACAGTGATGCTTGTCTGTTAGCACTGAAAACTCTATGCAAATGAATCTAATCTCAGTCTTTAACAGAAGGCTATCAGCCATTGCAATGCCTGTGGTAACAGGCACTGCCTGAAATTTAGTATTCTCAGTGCACTCTTGACACTGGATCTCCAAATATTGAATTCACTCATGATTTCCAAAATGGAGTATCATGTGTCTAGCTCCAGCAACCATTCCACGTTCACAGTCTGTTAAATCAGTCATGCAGCCATAAACACATCAGAAACCTTTTCACATGAATCATTTGAGTACAAAAGACTGCTTTGCCAATGCTCTGCCCTTTTATACTCAGTGTGCATGATACTACTGGCATATGTATATGTGCATATCATTATCCCATGACATCTGTCACTTCAGTCTATTAATATTGTTTGCCAGGTCATTAATATGCAACATGAATAGCAAGGGTGCCAACATACTTCCTTTCTTTATATGTCAATATTGAATTTAATTGATGAAAGGAGAAAATATAAAAATGCAGTAAATGAAGCAGGCAAAAAGGAATACAAACGTCTCAAAAATGAGATCGACAGGAAGTGCAAAATGGCTAAGCAGGGATGGCTAGAGGATAAATGTAAGGATATAGAGGCTTATCACACTAGGGGTAAGATAGATACTGCCTACAGGAAAATTAAAGAGACCTTTGGAGATAAGAGAACCACTCGTATGAACATCAAGATCTCAGATGAAAACCCAGTTCTAAGCAAAGAAGGGAAAGCAGAAAGGTGGAAGGAGTATATAGAGGGTCTATACAAGGGCGATGTACTTGAGGACAATATTATGGAAATGGAAGAGGATGTAGATGAAGATGAAATGGGAGATACAATTTTGCGTGAAGAGTTTGACAGAGGACTGAAAGACCTGAGTCGAAACAAGGCCCCCAGAGTAGTCAACATTCCATTGGAACTACTGATGGCCTTGGGAGAGCCAGTCCTGACAAAACTCTACCATCTGGGAGCAAGATGTATGAAACAGGCGAAATACCCTCATACTTCAAGAACTGTATAGTAATTCCAATCCCAAAGAAAGCAGGTATTGACAGATGTGAAAATTACTGAACAATCAGTCTAATAAACCACAGCTGTAAAATACTAACACGAATTCTTTACAGACGAATGGAAAAACTAGCAGAAGCCGACCTCGGGGAAGATCAGTTTGGATTCCGTAGAAACACTGGAACACGGGAGGCAATACTGACCTTACGACTTATCATAAAGAAAGATTAAGGAAAGGCAAACCTACGTTTCTAGCATTTGTAGACTTAGAGAAAGCTTTTGACAATGTTGCCTGGAATACTCTCTTTCAAATTCTAAAGGTGGCAGGGGTAAAATACAGGGAGCGAAAGGCTATTTACAATTTGTACAGAAACCAGATGGCAGTTATAAGAGTCAAGGGACATGAAAGGGAAGCAGTGGTTGGGAAGGGAGTAAGACAGGGTTGTAGCCTCTCCCCGATGTTATTCAATCTGTATATTGAGCAAGCAGTAAAGGAAACAAAAGAAATATTTGGAGTAGGTATTAAAATCCATGGAGAATAAATAAAAACTTTGAGGTTCACGGATGACATTGTAATTCTGTCAGAGACAGCAAAGGACTTGGAAGAGCAGTTGAATGGAATGGACAGTGTCTTGAAAGGAGGATATAAGATGAACATCAACAAAAGCAAAACGAGGATAATGGAATGTAGTTGAATTAAGTCGGGTGATGCTGAGGGAATTAGATTAGGAAATGAGACACTTAAAATAGTAAAGGAAGTTTGCTATTTGGGGAGCAAAATAACTAATGAGGATATCAAATGTAGACTGGCAATGGCAAGGAAAGCGTTTCTGAAGAAGAGAAATTGGTTAACATCGAGTATAGATTTAAGTGTCAGGAAGTCATTTATGAAAGTATTTGTATGGAGTGTAGCCATGTATGGAAGTGAAACATGGACGATAAATAGTTTGGATAAGAAGAGAATAGAAGCTTTCGAAATGTGGTGCTACAGAAGAATGCTGAAGATTAGATGGGTAGATCACATAACTAATGAGGGAGTATTGAATAGGATTGGGGAGAAGGGAAGTTTGTGGCACAACTTGAGCACAAGAAGGGATCGGTTGGTAGGACATGTTCTGAGGCATCAAGGGATCACCAATTTAGCATTGGAGGGTAGTGTGGAGGGTAAAAATTGTAGAGGGAGACCAAGAGATGAATACACAAAGCAGATTCAGAAGGATGTAGGTTGCAGCAGGTAGTGGGAGATGAAGAAGCTTGCACAGGATAGAGTAGCATGGAGAGCTGCATCAAACCAGTCTCAGGACTGAAGACCACAACAACAACAACAACAACAACTCTAAATCCAAGACAACATGCTGCATCTCCCTAATTAAAAAAATACTCAACCCAGTCACAAATTTTGTTTGATATTCCATGTGATGGTACTTTTTTTTAATAAGCATTAGTGTGGTACTGATTAAAATCCTTTCCAGAAATCAATAAAATACCGCATCTACCACATTACCTTGAATAATGGCTTTCAGAATGTAATGTGAAAAATGTGCAAGTTGGGTTCTGCGCAACAAGTGTTTTCAGAATCTGCGATGGCAAGCATCGAGGTTGTCATTCCATAAGCCATTTCATTATGTTTGAGCTTGGAATATGTGCTTAGATTCTACAAGAGATTGATGTCAAAGATATTGGATGGTAGTTTTTTGGATAACTTCTGCCACCCATATTGTAGATGGGTGTGACCTGTGCTTTCTTCCAACTAGTTGTATTAGTTTTTTGTTCAAGGGATCAACAGAGTATAATGGTAAAAGGACTGACTAACTCAGATTCAAATTCAGTTTAGAACTGGATACGAATTCCATCAATCCAAAAAATATTATTTAATTTCTGTGAGTGTAGCAGTTTTTATAGCTACTGCCACTAATATCTTTGCAGTGGTGTGAGAATGGAAATGGGGCAGAACAGCTAGATTTACCTTTGCAAAAGAACAGTAGAAAATAGAGTTCATCATTTCTGCTTTGCAAAATTCCTCTACTGCTGTCCTAAATACCATTTTCTGTCTTATACCTATCTGCCTGGACACTAATTTAAGTGCCTCTAACAGCCTTTCATGTTAGTAGAATATCTTTGAGTGTTCAAAAACCAAAGTACAACATTGCATCAAATGTTTAAGCTATTCATCTCACACGACAGCCACTAATTATATATAACATCTGCAAACTCGAACATACTTGTTTGTATGAAAGAACAACTGATCAGATGTTTAGTGACAAATAGATTTGGGCCACTAAATATATCAAATGAAAAACAGCTCACAGTTGCACTAAATTATGTTTATTTTACACCTTGACCATGGTTTCTACTATAATAATATAGCCTTCTTCAGAAGTCATACACAATAATAAATGAAAAATGTCTTAGCCCAGTGGCTGCATCAAGACCAATAAAATAACTTCGACAGACATAAGCCTGTTTCGAACATAAACAAAATTACATACAGCACCACATGTCTTCCGCCACTACCACAGGCAGTGCCATATGTAATTTTACTTATGTTTGAAACAGGCTTATGTCTGTTGAAGTTAGTATAACAGTGGTAGTGGTGGAGGACATACAGTGCCATATGTAATTTTACTCATGTTCAGAAGAGGATTATGTCAGTTGAAGTTATTTTATTGGTCTTGATGCAGCTGCTGGGCTAAGACATTTTTCGTTTATTAGCGTGTATGACTTTTGAAGAAGGCTATATTATTATAGCAGAAAACATGGTCAAGATTTAAAATAAACATAATTTAGTGCAACTGTATGCTGTTTTTCATTTGCAACAATTTTGTAACAGTTGCTGTTGTTGCTGCCATGATGAAAATAACCACTAATTATACATAACACCAGCAAATATGAACATACTTGTATGTGTGAAAGACTAACTGATCAAATATTATTGACAAACAGATTTGAGACAGTGCTTCTTTACAGCATATGGCAGTTAAGTGTGTGCTATAAATGTACAAAATATCAGTGAAGAACAAATGAGATGTAGCCCATTCATTTAGTCTTTACACACGGGAATACTGGGTTTGTTATTATGTGACACAGATCAAAAACTGAGAAATGATGCCCCATAATGATGTTGCTGTTGTTTTCAGTCCAAAGAACACTTTGCTGCAGTTCTCCACACTATCCTATTCAAGCATCTTCATCTGGGCATAGCTACTACAATCCACATTCTTTTTGACCAGTTTAATTGAGTCAAGCCTTTGTCTCCCACTATCTATTTATCTATTTATACAAGAAAGAGCATTTCTTAAGCTAATTTCCTACATAGGTGCCATGATTGTTTAGACATTTCTCATGATGAGAAACCAACTTTTCTACGCCCTGTTCATAGCAAGATGCCACCAGTAAAGGTAGTCACTACACTGGTTTTTGCGTCATGATTGCTATCAAAGTGCCTACCTCCAAAAGCATGACTCAAATCAAGAACAAATGGTAGTCAGATGGTGAAAAATTGGGGTTGTATGGTGGACCATCGAATTGCTCCCAACCAAACTGCTGAACAAGGTTCTGAGTGACTCTAGCAGTATGGGACATTATCATGAAGCAACACAATGCTTTGTGTTAGCATTCCATGTGTTTTCTTAGCCAATCAGGGCATCGCAAGCTCACATTCAAGTGACTTGCCAGAGGTAGTGTTGCACAGCAAGTGTTTTGTTTGGTTAACTGAAACTTGAATTTGCATGTGCAAAGACTTGGTTGGCTAACTTCAATTCTAAATAACTCAGAAATGGTGCAATGTATTGCATTTTTTCTTAACATTTATGTCTCAGTACAACCTGCCCTGCAACATCTATACAAGCATTTCAGGTACTTTCTAACCACCCTGTAGAATACGTTTATAAGAAACTGCAACTTGTCATGTAATGGTGTTTGTATTGATTTATTTTATCATAATAAAATACCCAAAATGTTGTTGTTGTTGTCTTCAGTCCTGAGACTGGTTTGATGCAGCTCTCCACACTACTCTTCATCTCCCAGTACTTACTGCTACCTACATCCTTCTGAATCTGCTTAGTGTATTCATCTCTTGGTCTCTCTCTACGATTTTTACCCTCCACGCTGCCCTCTAATGCTAAATTTGTGATCCCTTGATGCCTCAGAACATGTCCTACCAACCGGTCCCTTCTTCTTGTTAAGTTGTGCCACAAACTCCTCTTCTCCCAGTTCTATTCAATACCTCCTCATTAGTTATGGGATCTACCCATCTAATCTTCAGCATTCTTCTGTAGCACCACATTTCGAAAGCTTCTATTCTCTTCTTGTCCAAACTATTTATCGTCCATGTTTCACTTCCATACATGGCTACACTCCATACAAATACTTTCAGAAATGACTTCCTGACACTTAAATGTATACTTGATGTTAACAAAGTTCTCTTCTTCTGAAACGCTTTCCTTGCCATTGCCAGTCTACATTTTATATCCTCTCTACTTCGACCATCATCAGTTATTTTGCTTCCCAAATAGCAAAACGCCTTTACTTCTTTAAGTGTCTCATTTCCTAATCTAATTCCCTCAGCATCACTCGACTTAATTTGACTACATTCCATAATCCTCGTTTTGCTTTTGTTGATGTTCATCTTATATCCTCCTTTCAAGACACTGTCCATTCTGTTCAACTGCTCTTCCAAGTCCTTTGCTGTCTCTGACATACATGAATTCTTTAAGATGAATGGAAAAACTGGTAGAAACTGACCTCAGGGAAGATCAGTTAGGATTCCCTTGAAATGTTGGGACACGTGAGGCAATACCGATGCTACAACTTATCCTAGAAGACAGTTTAAGGAAAGGCAAAACTATGTTTCTAGCATTTGTAGACTTAGAAAAAGCTTTTGACAATGCTGACTAGAATACTCTCTTTCAAATTGTGAAGGTGGAAGGGGTCAAATACAGGGAGCGAAAGGCTATTTACAATTTTTGCAGAAACCAGATGGCAGTTATAAGAGCCAAGGGACATGAAAGCGAAACAGTGGTTGAGAAGAGAGTGAGACAGGGTTGTAGCCTATGTCCAACACTCCCATTGGAACACCCACCAACAATAAATGGATTACTAAAGGAATTAGAAAAACTCCATTAAAATGGACAATAGTGATCCAGTTTTTTTGCACTACAACAAAAACTACAAAAGGATCTACAGGAAGGTACTCAACACTGCAGGGGGAAAAAAAAAATCAACCAACGATAGGTTCATAAATTTAGCCAATAATAAAAGTAAAGCTACATGGGCTGTAGTGAAACAAGAAACAGGAACTGTGAAGCAGAGAGGTACAAACACACAAATCAGGAACAAGGAAAACTTAGAAAGTAACCTGAAAGAATTAGCAAATTATGTGAATACCTACTTTAGCAGCAGCGCAACGAACTTACAGAAAAATTTTCCAAAACGTGCTAATCAACCAATACAGAAGCATATAGCAAACTCAATGGTATTGCTTCCACCTACTGAGGAGGAAGTATGCAATGTTGTATGGCAATTAAAAAAAAAAAAAAAAAAAACTCGGCAGGTTTAGATTAAATCCCAATGTGTGTGCTGAAAAAATGCATAAACGGTATCAAAGCTCCACTAACAGAAATTATAAATGAATCCTTCAAAACTGGTTGCTTCCCTGACTATCTGAAGCATGCCAATATTTTACCAGTTCACAAGAAAGGTGACGTAGAAAGCGTTGAGAACTACAGACCAATGGCCCTAGTGTCATGTTTTTCCAAAGTGATAGAAACAATGATGAAAAACAGGCTTTTGAGTTATCTAAGTAAATTCAACCTCCTCTGCAATGACCAGCATGGTTTCAGGCCTGGTAGAGGTACAGAATCTGCAATAGCACAATTTACAAAAATAGTTTTAGAAGCACTATATGAGAACAGCTATGTAACTGGTCTTTTCCTAGACCTGTCTAAGGCATTTGATATAGTTGACCACCAGAAGCTGTCGCATAAATTAGAGGCACTAGGAGTAAGGGGAGTGGTTCTCAATTGTTTTGTTCATATCTAGAAAACAGAGTACAGCCAATAGAAATCACACAGGTCTCCAGTGGATCAAAGTACATTGAGAAACATATATCTGATGCACAATATACCAATATTGGGGCCCTCAAGGAAGTGTACTAGGTCCTGTATTATTTCTGGTGTATATAAATGATTTCCCACAACATATCAGCCATGAAGATAAGATATTGTTTGCAGATGACAGCAACATAGTAATCACCAGTAAGATACCAGCACAAATGTTGGAAAATTCTACTAAAGTGCTGATGGATATTCACAAATGGTCTCAGGAAAACAAAGTAACCCTCAACGTAAAAAAAAAAAAAACACAATATGCTTTAGCATGGACAGAAAACAGAGTCCCTTAAATTTAAAACTAGATAACATCTCCATAGATGACATACCTACAACAAAATTCTTAGGGTTGCACATTGACAGTCAAATGAAGTGGAATGAACATGCTATGAAGCTCTCAAAAAAAGAGATCCACAGCATGGTATGCACTTAGAGTCCTTGTATCCACATGCAGTAGTGAATGTTTGAAAACTGTACATTTTATTTATGTTCACTCAGTAAACAGTTATGGTATTATTTTCCGAGTAAACAGTGCTCATAATTTACAAACAGTATTTAAAATGCAAAAGAGAGCAGTAAGAATTATAACAAAAAGCAGTAAGTGCGCCCACTGCAGAGAACTTTTCAAAATATTAGAAATTCTAACTGTTCCTTGTGAATTTATATTCCAGACCATAGTGTACATCAAGAAAAATATAGAAAATTGTAGCACAAATAGCAGTTTTCATAACTATAGTACAAGAACAAGTCACTGTCTTCACCTAGACAGGAAGAATAAACATAAGACTCAAAACAGCTTCTTGTATGAAGGTGTAAAACTGTATAATAAACTGCTGCAGAGAATAAGAGAAGCAGATAACCGTACCGCTTCAGGAAAAATCTTAAATTGTTTTTGCAGGAACACTGCTTTTACACTATAAGTGAATTCCTTAGTACAAAATGATTGTAAATAGCTTTTGTTTCACAATATTTTGATAAGGAGCAAAAATGGTTGTAAATAGCTTATATGTCACAATGATTAACTACATGTAACAACAAACAGTATAAATATATGAATGTACGCAGCTGACAACATCCATACATTTTAAAATGTCCATGGATAGCTAAATAAATAAATAAAATGTAGGCTGGCACTGGCAAGGAAAGCATTTTTGAAGAAGAGACATTTGTTAAGATCGAGTATAGATTTAAGTGTCAGAAAGTCTTTTCTGAAAGTATTTGTACGGAGTGTAGCTGTGAATGGAACTGAAACATGGACGAAAAATAGTTTGGACAAGAAGAGAATAGAAGCTTTCAAATTGTGGTGCTACAGAAGAATGCTGAAGGTTAGATAGATAGATAATGTAACTAATGAGGAGATACTGAACAGAATTGGGGAGAAGAGGAATTTGTGGCACAACCTGGCTAGAAAAAGGGATCGGTTGGTAGGATACGTTCTGATGCATCAAGGGATCATAAATTTAGGTTTGGAGGGAAGTGCTGAGGTTAAAAATCATAGAGAGAGATCAAGTCATGAATACACTAAACAGATTCAGAGGCATGTAGGTTGCAGTAGTTACTCAGAGAATATGAAGCTTGCACAGGATAGAGTAGCATGGAGAACTGCATCAAACCAGTCTCTGGATTGAAGACCACAGCAACAACAACAATAAAAAAGTACAGTTAGGTCTAAGAATCAAAGTGTTCTCAAGAAAAGCTGATCAACTGAAAAAACCATGAGATACTTCCTGACACATGTCCTTGCTGCTGAATTTCAAGACGAGTACACTGTATGCTCTTTCTGAGTTTATCAAAAGCCTTTGATCTTCTCAGTAATAATATGATGCTTATGAAATTAAATACTACAGTGCTTACAAAATCCTTTACAAGTCTTTAGTTATAATTTCTGACAGACAACAGAGGGTGAAAAGATGTCTTCAAAATAGAGAATACATTCTAACAAGAGCAAACAAAAAATGAAAAAGAAGAAGGGCAAATAGTCATCTGCTTGTAAGTGATGGGTGGCACATTGACACATGTAATAGATCAGAAAATAATGCAAATAGTATTTTAAAACATTAAAGACATCCTAGAACCAGCCACTTGAATCCACCTCCCTCCTCACACTATCTACGGACTGTACATCCAAATTTTTCTGCTACCAAAGTTCAACAAATCAGCTCTTTATGTCTCTTTCATGGACTTCTCAAGATGGTTGGCTATAGCACAGTCAGAGAAACACCCTTTGGCTTGACCAGCATCTGCAACTGATATTTTACACTCTCATTTCTTATATCTGATACACTAATCTTTTCTCCACCGCCATTCCATCATTCCTGCACCATTGCCACTAAAATCCTCACCAACACAGAATCCCTATACAGTAACATCCTGTCATGCAATACAATCTGTTCCAACCTCTTTATGACTAATAATTATTTCTCTTTCAAAGTTGAAATCAAGGAAAAAAAGGTCTCTATTACCTTGGGTATTTGCATTGAAACCTCTTAGACTAATTATTTGATGGGTCTCCTGGAGGAACTCTTCCTATTCAGGAAATACCTCAAACCACTTGTCTGGTTCAGACACATGATACGGGGCCTACGATAAGTGCAGCCCGGAATGAGCTACCTTCCTGGGATCTCTGCTTCATGGTGGACTCATAAAAACATTTACCAACATCAAACACAGCAGCAACCAACAGCACCTCCATATAGTCAACTGTCTCCCTTTCCATATCAACAAAGTCATTCCCTCCAGGTTTGACATCTGAGAACACTGTATGATCTGTGAGAACATTAAGTTACCCAATAATGGTGACAAACTTGCAGACTGTCTGTTGTTCAGCTAGTCCAGAAACAGATTTCTTTTGTTCTAAAGTATGAATCCAGCAAACCCAGTGTTAGTGTGAACTATTCACTGAGCAGTACTCGTCTTCTCGGCCACTTCAAACAGGCATAGAAAAACTAAGCACTTCCTTCAACAAGGCTTCATCTATATCTCACTGTATCATAAGATGAGGGCTGACCTATTCAGAATCCTGATTTCATGTGGAACAGCAAGCAGTTTGCTGAAAACTACACATTCTTGGAGATGGGGTGCCTTACATGACCCCAAAGGAGGCCATCATAGGCTTGGTGTGGGACAAATCTAACCATTGAGAACCATATGGGCATCCAAACTTGAAGAATGATGGTTCCCAGATGGGCTGTAAAAATGTACTGTAAAAGATGTAACTATGTGAGCTAGCAGTGTTGGTATGGACAGTTTAGGCATGTTGATAAATTATTTGCATGAGAAGTGTTAGAGCCAGGACTTGAACTTTCACAGGGACTTTGTGTTTGGTGTATCATGAGCTACTTGTAGTACTTTAACTTTTGAATGGACTTGGTGCTGTAAGTGGGCTCTATGCCTAAAAAGTTGTTAGGACTTAGAATAATTAGTTGGTGTTTCAGTGTCTACAATGAGACTTGGTAGGCTAGCAGGAGTGGCCAAGTGGTTCTAGGCACTACAGTCTGGAACCACACAACTGCCATGGTTGCAGGTTCGAATCCTGCCTCGGGCATGGGTGTGTGTGATGTCCTTAGGTTAGTTAGGTTTAAGTAGTTCTAAGTTCTATGGGACTGGTGACCTCAAAAGTTAAGACATTTTTTTGAGACTTGGTAGAATTTACAATCAGTGAGTCTGTTAAGTCCAACTGGTCCTATGATCCATCAGACTCTGCACAAACGTCTGAGGACAGTAAACAATTGACTGAACTTTAATTCTCATGTCTGTTGACAACCATACTTTTAAATTAACTGTATCTTAATTATTTAGAAACATTTAAAGTTTCTGACTAACAACATTTTCAGCAACAAAATGCAGTGGCACTTTGAAACCACTTTGACTTAGATAAGCCATAAACACTGAATTGTTGTACATGTACTGTATTCCATTGTTGTGGTAATGTAGCTGACATCAATAAAATAAACTTTATTTCATTTTAGAACTGCCTAATCTAGTTTCCTCAGGATCACTTGATTTTCTGTGTTTGTAGATTTTCATCACAGAAACTCTTTTTCACAACATTATCCATCCTGCTCAAATAAACTTCCACGTCTAATACTGTCACTGGCAGAATTACAATGTATTTGGCTACTGTTGTTGTGTTTATTCCTATCTACAAATTTTAATTCAATTTTCATATTGCTCCTTAGTTTCCTTTACTGTTTGTTTCATGAAAAGACCATAAAACCTGGAACTACAAGTTGTGGATATTCTTTCATTCCAGGCTTTCCATCCTCCTGCAAATAATGCTTTATTAAAATGATAGTCAGGTAATATTTACACTTCTCAGCATCTTCCTTCTTTGATATTGGGATTTTTACAGTCTTCTTGAAGTCTGGGGGTATTTAGTATGTCTTACACATTTGGTGAAACATTTTTATCATGGTTTGTTCTCATAATGAACTTAATCATTCCAAAGGAATATCAGTTACTCCAGGTGCCACGTTTTGAGAGTGCTCTGTCAAATTGATAGTACAGTTATAAAATCTTCCATATCACTTCACCTATTTCCTCTTCCATATCCATAATATTGTCTTCAAATTTGTTTTCTTTTTTACAGTACTTCCACATACTCATTTTAGCTTTCTGCTTTCACTTCTTTGCTTAGTGCTGACCTGCAATCTGGGCTATTGATTTTCATGTATTGTTTTTATTTTGAACAGTTTCCTCAATTTTCCTGTCTGTGGCATTCCTGCTTCACCATTTTACACATTCTGTGCCAGAAAGAGAGAGCTCCACAATGAGTTAAAATCAAACAGAAATCCAGATTTTGTTATTTATGTCAAACAGTATAAAGCTGTATTTAGGAAAGTTGTGGTGGCAGCTAAAAAAATGGCAAATAATAAATTCATACGAGAACACACAAATAAGACAAAAGCAGTGTGGTCAGTTGTTCAGTCCGAACTAGGAGCCAAAGTAAAAATTCATGAGATTTTGAAAATTAGACATGAAAATGAAATTATAGTAAACCCTGTTCAGATGTCAAGTTGTTTCAATGAATTCTTCCTAAATGTAGTAAGATCGGATGTGGATATGACATTCTATCAGGGCACCACAAATTTGGAAAACAGCCAGAACACATCTTTTAAACAATTTGAAAAAATCACCCAAAGGGATGTGGAAAAGGATATATTGTGTCTAAAAATCAAAACCTCACGTGGGTGGGATGAAATAACAACATCTGTAATCAAGTATGTGTACAATATTATTTCCCAACCACTGTCAACTATTTTAAATCAGTCTTTTGAACAGGGATGCTTTCCAGAGGTATTGAAACATGGTGAGATCAAACCTCTATTTAAGAAAGGATCGACTGAAGATATGTGCAATTACCGCCCTATCTCTCTCTTGCCGGTCTTCTCTAAAGTGTTTGAAAAGATTGCAGCAAAACAAATTAATAACTTTCTTACTGTAAATGAAATAATTTTTAAAAACCAGTTCGGATTCCAACAGGGTAAAAGCACTGTGAATGCTATAAATGAGTTTATCCAAAAAATATGCTCCATGTTAGATAAAGGTAGAAAGGTCGCAGGTATATTTTGTGATCTGACTAAAGCTTTTGATTCGGTGAACCATGCATTACTCCTCCACAAATTACAGATGTATGGAATCAGAGACACTGCTTTAAAATGGTTTAGCTCTTACCTGTCAGGTAGGAAACAAAGAGTAATTTTAACTTCAAATGGAAACAATTATTCATCAGACTGGAAAACAGTTCCCCAAGGAGTCCCACAAGGTTTGACATTGAGTCTCTATCTGTTTCTTTTTTACGTAAATGACCTACCACTTTGCTATTGATGTTCATTCAGTCTTATTTGCTGATGATACATCAGTTCTAATTGAAAATGAGGTATCTGAAAATATTCCAGAAAAAGCCAAAAATACTTTAGAAAAACTTGAATCTTGGTTATATCAAAATGGACTAAAACTAAATGTAACTAACACCAAAACGATGCAATTTGATGCTAAATCAGTAGAAAGGAGTGAAATAAAGATAACTTGCAATGATCAGGATATCACAGAAGCAAACCACATGAAGTTCTTAGGCCTAAATCTTGACAAAAATTTAAATTGGAAGGTACACATAGATTACTTAGCAAATAAACTGAACAACTTATCGTTTGCAATTAGTATTTTGTCAGGTGCCACAAACATGGATACCAGAAAGATATTTTATCACTGCTACTTTGAGTCAGTTATTCGTTATGGCATAATCTTCTGGGGAAATTCAGCAAATGTCACTAGGCTCCTCGTATTACAAAAGAAAGTAATTAGAAACATGTGCGCTGCAAAAAAAACGGGAATCCTGTCGACCACTGTTAAAAAATTTGAAAATACTATCTATCCCCTCACTTTACATATATGAGATGGTTGCGTTCCTATATAGAAATCAACATACACTAGACACTTTCCGTTTTGACCAAAACTACAGCACTCACCACAGAGATAACTTCAAACTTCCAACACATCATTTCAAACTTTATGCCCAAATGCCAGAGTATATGGGGTTAAAAATTTTCAATAAAATAAAAGGCAGTAATATATTTAAAATGGAAATGGGTTCACTGAAAAGATTGCTCTTTACTCTTCTGGTGGAAAAGTGTTATTATTCTGGCGAATTCATTTAGGACAGCTTCACAATCTGAACACAGGGATTGTATTACACTTATTATTTTATGTACATGTAACTTAGAAATGTAAAATATAATGTAAACTTCTGTATTTCTCTAAAAAAAGTGAAAAAAGTTTCTTTTGTAAACCTTGACATGTCTCCTGTACATCAAATCAAATGATTTGAAAATTGTATGTAATGAATGAATAAACCACATATCACATGTCACATATCTCTTTTTAGACAGTTTTTGCTTTTGCCTGCTTCATTTTTATAGTTTTTTTTTCTTTTTGTCAGTTAAATTCAATATGTTATGTTACATAAGAATTTCTATTGTGCCTTGCCTTTCTGCCTAGTTGCTCCTAAGGTACTTTAACTATTTAATCTCTCAAAACTTTTCATTTATTTTATATTTTATTCCTATCCCCTTGTTATTGTTGTTGTTGTTGTTGTCATTGTTGTGGTTTTTAGTTTGGAGACTGGTTTCTTGCAGCTCTCCTGGCTTGTTTAACCTGATCAAGCCTCTTCATCTACACTTACCTACAACAGCCTACATCCATTCAAACCTGCTTACCGTAGTTAACCATTGGTCTTGCCCTAAAATTATTACCCTCCACACTTCTCTCCATTACCAAACATGAAACATGACTTCTTGATGACTCATGCTGTGTCCTATAAATCAATTGCTTCTTTCAGTGAAACTGTATCATAAATTTATTTTCTCTCTTATTTTCTCTCAAATTTGACTCACTATCTCCTCACTGGTTGTTTAATCCACCCATGTAATCTTCAGCATTCTTCTGCAGCACTGTGTTTCAAAAATATCCATTCTCTTCTTGTCTGAACTATTTACCACCAGGATTGCACTTCCAAACAAGGCTACAATTTGGAAATGTAACATCAAAATAGACTTCCTAGCATTTAAATTTACATTCTGTGTTAATTAATTTATCTCTTTTGGAGCTATTGTCCTTCCTGTTGCAAGTCTGTGTTTTATAACCTCAGTTACTGTCGGTTATTTTACTGCTCAAACAACAAAACTCATCTAGTACTTTTCATAACTCATTTATTAATCAATGGAGTCAGCACTACCTGATTTAAATCAACTGTATTTCCTTGTTTAATTGTATTGATATTCATCTTAAGGCCTTCCTTGAAGACACTATCTATTATGTTCAGTTGCTCTTCCACGTCTTTTGCGATCTCTGACAGAATTACTATGTTATTATATTTTAAATTCTTCTAAGTGAACTCTAATTCCCTTTCTAAATTTCTCCTGTTTTCTTTTCATGTTACTCAAGGTGCAGACTGAATAACATTGTGGATAAGCTAAAACTCTCTTCTCAATTATTACCTTCAATTCTTGCAACTGCAGTCTTGCATCTGTACAAGCTCTAGACATTTTTCCTTCTCTGTATTTTATCCATGATACACTCAGAATTTCAGATGAATATTCTTCTTCTACTCTTCTTAGATAAAAAAAAATCATATGCTCATTGCCTTTCTATAATAGTGCCCCCAAATTTGTTTCTCTCGTACAACAGCCTTTCCAGATATTTGTTGCACCTTTCAGCCTTTACTATTTTAATTCCTTCTCTAGACCATCCTGCTTAATCATCTTGCTCTTGCTATCCATCTCATTTTTGGGACACCAGTATTTTATTTTGTCTACTTCACTTGTTTGCTGCAATTACATTTTCTTCTTTCATCAGTAAATTCAGTACCTCTTGTGCTACCCAAAGGTTTCAACAGGGCTGCCCACCTCCTCTCCCACTATCACTCCATCTTCACACCTCATTTGATCCTCTGTTGGTTTCAGTATTTCACCTCTCAAAACTAACCATTTGTCTTCTTTGTATTCCTTTCCCCTGTTTCAATCAATTACTGGCCAATGTTTCATTTGAAACTTTTCAATGCCCTCTGGTTCTCTCAATTCATTCAGGTCCCATCTCCTTCACTTCCTACCATTCCACAGTAAATTATGGTCAGAGCCTACACCTACCCCTGGAAATCTTCTGAAGTTTTAAATCTGGCTTCAAAATATTTGTCTTATGATAATATAATGTGTCTGAAATATTACAGTGCCTCCATGTCACTTCAAAGAATGCAAATTCTTTCATGATTCTCAATCCTAGTGCTAGCCTTGGTTAAACTGTGACCTGCGCAAAATTCCACCATGTGACTTCCCCTTTCATTTCTCTCCCCAAAGTTCATATTCTCCTTCTATTTTTCCTTCTCTTCCTTTTTCTGCTGCTGAATTTCAGTTCCCAATTGCAAATCATCTTCCTGAACTATTCAATTTTTTTTATCTCCTTGTACATTCCTTCAATCCCTTCATCAGCTGTGGAACTAGCAGCATGCATATAAACTTGTACTACTGTGGTGTGTCTTTGTTTTGTATCTGTCTTGGCTATATTAGGTCATTCGGTATATTTTTTGTAGTAGCTTGCCTGCATTTCCGTTTTCTTATTCACTGTTAGACTTACTTTTGTGTTAGTCATATTTTATTTTGTGTTGATTGTCCATGACTCATTAGATCAGTAGACCTACTCTCCCTGTCATCACACTTCATTAGTTTACACCCTATCAAACTTCAACCCATTCCTTCACCTTTCTAAATTCTCTAATCTACCAACGTAATGGATCTATCATTCCATACTCCAGTCCACAAAATGCCAGTTTTGTTTTTCCCGATGATAACATCCTCCTGAGTAGCCATACTTGGTGATCCCAATGCTGGAGTTTTTTACATCCATAATATTTTACCCAAGAGGTGCCATCATCATTAAAACATACAACAGAGCTCCATGTCCACTGCATGTCCTTGGGAAATTTAATTGCTGTGGTTTTCCTTTGATTTCAGCAGATCAGTCCATCAACCATGCAACTACTGAAAAGGCTGCTGTCTCTCTCCAGGAACTATAATTATTTTAGCCTGGCTACCACAGATACTCCCATGTGGCTGCATGTGTGGCACAGCGATATGTATAACAGACACATGCAAGCAACCCCAATGTGTCAAGGTTCATGGGAGTGGGGGTGGGGTGGGGGCAGTGGCTTCCCCCAGTTCAGTTGTTTGCTTAAGTTCCCTTTTAAACTCTCAGTCTCAACAATATATGGATCTTTTCATTTATCCAAGTTCTATCTCATTAATTTCCTACCTTTATGCTATTTCTTCAGTCTGAATTTGCAGTTCATAACCAACAAATTACGTTCCAAGTCCACGTCTGTAGAACTCTTCATGACAATAGAAAAGGCCACGTACAGGAAAATTAGAGAAACCTCTGGAGAAAAGAGAAGCAGTCATATGAACATCAAGAGCATTCTAGAATGAGTTCCCAGGCTGTGTCTAAGCCATATCTCCACAATATCCTTTCTTCCAGGAGTGCTAGTCTTGCAAGTTTCGCACAAGAAGTTTGTAAGGTAAGAGATAAGGTACTGGCAGAAGTAAAGCTGTGAGAGTGAGTTGTGAGTTGGGTTTGGGAAGCTAAGTTGGTAAAGCACTTGCCTGTGAAAGGCAAAGGACCCGAGTTCGATTATTGGTCCAGCACACAGTTTTAATCTGCCAGGAAGTTTCATCAAGAATGTTGATTGCAAGCAAATCCATTACCAAGAAAGAGACTGTAAGGTGGAATTAATATGTAGAAGAATTTTGTAAATGGAAGTAACTTGGTAACAATACTGTGAATTTCAATAGGGAAGTCATCAATTTTTCATGCTGATAATACAAAAAAAAATTATCATTAGAATTTGTAACTGAGGTGATGATAAAACATTTGTCTGTAATTTGGAACTGATTTACCAACAAATTTTGGAAGATCTACCATTATAAACTGAATGTGTGATTGTGTAGTTGATGGCCATATTCAATGATTTTTATGAATATTTCTGAGTGTCTTTTGCCTGGGATTAAATAGTGACATGTTGAGTCTGGATTTTAGATGAAAATTCACATTTTAACAACAATTAGCACTAGCAGAACAATGCAAGAAGAAGTTTTATAAGTTATGACAAATGGGGAAATAACGGAAAAAACAAAATCTATAAAAGGAAATACGTTTGCATCTGAAACACCAAATACAAATTTGCAATGACAAATTTAGCTAAACATTAATTTTGATACAAGTTCATTAAATATTTAGAAATGACAAGTTGAATAATAATATAACATTTGCACCAGTCAAAGCTATTAAATCTTTCCTTAAGTTAACTTTTGTAATGCTTCCAGATGACAAAAACCAATAGAAAATATCTGAAAGAATTTTTTGCTTTATTTCAGAAACAGGTGAACATGAAGCTGAGAAATCATTTACTGAAGACTCATTTTCAGGAGTGGAGTTGGTTGCAATCTAGTGGGATAAAAAATGAAATGATACTGGAAATATTTATTATTCACTCAACATAGAAAATCTTGCATTTAGAATTAATGACAACATAGAGTGTGAATGGGATGATGCTGATCTGATGATGAAGTAGACAATGCAGACCAAATGAGTAATGATAAAAAATTGAATTTACTAGGGAAGAAGACAAAAAGAGATTCTGATAAAAAAACAGACAATAAAAGTAAAGTACAATTCTCTCCACATCCATATGACCAATGTATTTTTTTCCTACCACTTTGAGATGTTGAGAGTGGTCTTAAAGTCATTTCGTGGCAATGATAGATACCCAGCTAAAAAGTAGACCCTGGACTTTGAAAATGCAGCATTTTTGATGGGTTGCAACAGATTGCCTGTTTCTAGAAAGAAACTGAAGGCTTGACTGAGCGTTTTATTCAGGGTGAGAAGGGTCTTGAATTGTGGTCTCTGCCGAAAAGAGGTTTCAGTTATGAATTCACCATGAAGACAAGTGCTGCGTAAATATACAAACAGCTTTCTCTTCAATAGTATGCTATTGGAACTAAAGATACTGTCAACTGATTTTATATTGATAATAACTCACTATTACAGTATGTGGCAGATGGGACAGACGGTGACTCAGGCACAAACATTCTACTTTATAGAGTAGGAAATATGACAGTTTAAGGTGAAAAGGTAGCATTACAAATGTCAGTGTCGAATAACAGAAGTTACAGCTATGGAAATTTCAGAACCTTCAGTAACAAAGACCCAAACGACTCAAGTATCACCATCACCAAACTGCAGCCTGGGACTCAAGCAGAAAGTGTTTTACCTGTGGTTCAACCAATCATAGGTCAAACATTTGCAATGATGAAAACAACAGTGGTGAACTTGGTCATATCTCACCTAAATGCACTCTACCACTTCGATTTTGAACCACCAGGATTACATAGCAGCAGGACTCCTTAGATTTGTCCACATAAAGGCTATGCCACATTGACACCATTCCAGAAATTCAACATAATTCCTTCTCAAATTCTCAGGCCCATCTCAGAACATCTCCTGTAGATCTATCTCTTTTCTCACCCTTACCACTTTCCACACTTATATCTTCTACACGTTACCTAGAATCCATAAACCCAACTACCAAGCACACCTCATTGTGGCCAGTTCTACATTTACATCTACATCTATACTCCGCAAGCCGCCCAACGGTGTGTGGCGGAGGGCACTTTACGTGCCATTGTCATTACCTCCCTTTCCTATTCCAGTCGCGGGAAGAACGACTGTCTGAAAGCCTCTGTGGGCGCTCTAATCTCTCTAATTTTACATTCGTGATCTCCTCGGGAGGTACAAGGAGGGGGAAGCCATATATTCAATACCTCATCCAGTAACGCACCCTCTCGAAACCTGGCGAGCAAGCTACACCGCGATGCAGAGCACCTCTCTTGCAAAGGCTGCCACTTGAGTTTGTTAAACATCTCCGTAACGCTATCACACTTACCCTGTGATGAAACGCGCCACTCTTCTTGGGATCTTCTCTATCTCCTCCGTCAATCCGATCTGGTACGGATCCCACACTGATGAGCAGTACTCAAGTATAGGTCAAACGAGTGCTTTGTAAGCCACCTCCTTTGTTGATGGACTACATTTTCTAAGGACTCTCTAAATCAATCTCAACCTGGTACCCGCCTTACCAACAATTAATTTTATATGATCATCCCACTTCAAATCATACCACACGCATACTCCCTGATATTTTACAGAAGTAACTGCTACCAGTGTTTTTTACGCTATCATATAATCATACAATAAAGGATCCTTCTTTCTATGTATTCGCAGTACATTACATTTGTCTATGTTAAGGGTCAGTTGCCACTCCCTGCACCAAGTGCCAATCCGCTGCAGATCTTCCTGCATTTCGCTACAATTTGCTAATGCTGCAACTTCTCTGTATACTACAGCATCATCTGCAAAAAGCCGCATGGAACTTCCGACACTATCTACTAGGTCACTTATATATATTGTGAAAAGCAATGGTCCCATAACACTCCCCTGTGGCACGCCAGAGGTTACTTTAACGTCTCTCCATTGACAAAAACATGCTGTGTTCTGTTTGTTAAAAACTCTTCAATCCAGCCATACAGTTGGTCTGATATTCTGTAGGCTCTTACTTTGTTTATCAGGCGACAGTGCAGAACTGTATCTAACGCCTTCCGGAAGTCAAGAAAAATAGCCTCTACCTGGGAGCCTGTATCTAATATTTTCTGCGTCTCATGAACAAATAAAGCGAGTTGGGTCTCACACGATCGCTGTTTCCAGAATACATGTTGATTCCTACAGAGTATATTCTGGATTTCCAAAAATGACATGATACTCAAGCAAAAAACATGTTCTAAAATTCTACAACAGATCGACGTCAGAGATATAGGTCTATAGTTTTGCGCATCTGCTCGACGACCCTTCTTGAAGACTGGCACTACCTGAGCTCTTATCCAATCATTTGGAACCTTCTGTTCCTCTAGAGACTTGCGGTACATGGCTGTTAGAAGGGGGCAGGTTCTTTCGCGTACTCTGTGTAGAATCGAATTGGTTTCCCGTCAGATCATGTGGACTTTCCTCTGTTGAGTGATTCCAGTTACTTTTCTATTCCTTGGATACTTATTTCGATGTCAGCCATTTTTTCGTTTGTGCGAGGATTTAGAGAAGGAACTCTGTGAAACAGCTTTGGAAAAAGGTGTTTAGTATTTTAGCTTTACGCGTGTCATCCTCTGTTTCAATGCCATCATCATCCCGGAGTGTCTGGATATGCTGTTTCCAGCCACTTACTGATTTAACGTACGACCAGAACTTCCTAGGATTTTCTGTCAAGTCGGTACATAGAATTTTACTTTCGAATTCACTGAACGCTTCACGCATAGCCCTCCTTATGCTAACTTTGACATCATTTAGCTTCAGTTTGTCTGAGAGGTTTTGGCTGCATTTAAACTTGGAGTGAAGCTCTCTTTGCTTTCGCAGTAGTTTTCTAACTCTGTTGTTGAACCACGGTGGATTTTTCCCGTCCCTCACAGTTTTACCTGGCACGTACCTGTCTAAAACACATTTTACGATTGCCTTGAACTTTTTCCATAAACACTCAACATTGTCAGTGTCGGAACAGAAATTATCGTTTTGATCTGTTAGGTAGTCTGAAATCTGCCTTCTATTACTCTTGCTAAACAGATAAAGCTTCCTCCCTTTTTTTTATATTCCTATTAACTTCCATATTCATGGATGCTGCAACGGCCTTATGATCACTGATTCCCTGTTCTGAACTTACAGAATCGAAAAGTTCGGGTCCATTTGTTATCAGTAGGTCCAAGATGTTATCTCCACGTGTCGGTTCTCTGTTTAATTGCTCAAGGTAATTTTCGGATAGTGCACTCAGTATAATGTCACTCGATGCTCTGTCCCTACCACCCGTCCTAAACGTCTGAGTGTCCCAGTCTATATCTGGTAAATTGAAATCTCCACCTAAGACTATAACATGCTGAAAAAATTTATGTGAAATGTATTCCAAACTTTCTCTCAGTTGTTCTGCCACTAATGCTGCTGAGTTGGGAGGTTGGTAAAAGGAGCCAATTATTAACCTAGCTCAGTTGTTGAGTGTAACCTCCACCCATAATAATTCACAGGAACTATCCACTTCTACTTCACTACAGGATAAACTACTACTAACAGCGACGAACACTCCACCACTGGTTGCATGCAATCTATCCTTTCTAAACACCGTCTATACCTTTGTAGAAATTTTGGCAGAATGTATCTCATGTCCTGTTGTAGTTTTCATTTATTTTTCATTTTGCTTCTAACATGTTTTCTTATTTGTAAGTTAAAATTTTCAACTGATAATGGGATCAGTAAGTTTTCGAGTGAACCATGTGATGACTCTTGTTCCAAAGTTTTGCAAAGTGATTTTATATCTGAATCAGTTAAGGTACAAAAATAATAATATTTTTATACTGACATTATAACACTTTACATTAATTTGCTTGCAAAATCAGGTATTAAATTATATTTCAGATGAAATTCCCCCTCCAAAAGTGATAACAATACACTTTCTAACAATCAAGTTCTTCAAATATCCTGCCTTCTGCAGAGTCGCCATGCTACACGGTGTACAACTTTGCTTCTGCTGTTTGCCAGTAGGTGGTGATGATGGTAAGTAGCGCTCAAAAGAAACAGATTACAGACTTCAGGCAGTTAGCTTGGACCTCAGTCAACGTAACCTCATTCAAACATTAGTCGATTTGTGTCTGCGTCACAAAGTTGTTCTTGATTGAAAATGTCAGTTTAAAAGCCTAATTCTCATCAATTGCTTGAGGTGTTACTGTTTTGTTTCAATATGAAGAAAACAGCAGCTGAGTATCATCAAATGCTCTCAAGTACCTATGGTAAGGACGCTATTAGTGAAATAACGTGTTGTGTATGGTTTCAATGCTTCAAGAACAGTGAATTTAACATTTTAGATGGGCATAGTGGTCTAAGAGAGAATGTTTTCAAAGATGCAGAATTGGAGACATTGCTAAGTGGAGACTTGTTTCAAACTCAAGAAGAATTGGCATGATTAGTGGGAGTAACACAGCAAGCCATTTCAAAATATCTCATGGTTATGGGCATGATTCGGAAAGAAGGAACTTGGGTCCCGTGTGAGCTGAAACCAAGAGACGTTGAAGGGCATTTGTGTGTTTGTGAACAGCTGCTTCAGAGGCAAAACCAGAAGGGATTTCTGCATCACATTGTGACCGGGGACAATAAATGATAATGATAATGCAAAAATCTCTGTATATAATTCCTTCTTTCAAAATATGGTTTCATCTTTGCACACAATGTGACAATGAAAAGGTAAGTACTTAGAGAGATATAGAGATTGTCTGGGATTACACGACATACATTCTGCGGGGCGTCTGCGACTGAAAATGTTAAAAATCTACAGTCAAAAACTCATAATGGAACTACACACAGATGTAAGCAAACAAGGATTTGATGCTGTGTTATTACAAAACTCTCCAGAGATAACAAGTTACATTGACTCACTTACAGGAATAAAAAAAACAATTGCCTCAATAGGAAAAACATAGCGATCATGAGCTTGAAGTCTTACTCACTGTTATTTATTAGGAACACATTTTAAAATTATAAAAGGCAACGCTGCTCTTCAAAATACCTTGAACAGGGAACTGTTACCAAGAATAACAAGATGGATATTAGTCTTGAAAGGATGTTCCTACAGTTTCAAACAATGAAATGGCTCTATGATAAAACATGTAGATGCTTGGATGAAGCATGTATATGCTTTTAAGTCACCAAGGAATGTACTGTTTGATTCCAGATATGATTTAATAGATACAGTCAGCAAAGCTCAAGATAAGGAAGATGGTTCGGGAGTGATCATAACATCTTAAAGAACAATTTTATGTTAATCTTCAAATAAGAAATGGACTTCTTTTTAAGATGAGTGATGGAAGAGACTTAAGCAATTCCATTCACTACAAAACATGAAACAATCACACTTTTGTAAAATAAATGACATTATGCTGTTAAGTGAACTGAAGAGAAAGTTAAATCAAAATTATTGTGCACCATATTTCACTGAAAGGAAGATGATCATGTCATGTGGTGAATTCATGCAACCCTGGCTAAGTGACACATCAATTTAAATTATTCTCAAGACAGCCAAATGTGAGATTTGGAAGGGTATAAAGGTTTTCCAGTCAAAAAAACAGATGGCAAACCAAAGAAACCACATAATGTGGAGCAGATTTCGTATGCTCATAGGGAAAGTACATTAATGGAAAACTTTGTAACTGTTGTTATAATAAATAGTTTGTGCAAAAGTTAGAATTGTTTCTCCTGTACATTTTTGAGAAGAAAAGAGGAACTGGATGAGGGTAAAAGGGTGATATAATTCTTTGAGAAAAATTTGACAATGCACTGAAAAAGCTCTTAGAGAAGAAATAAAAATATTATGATTTCCTAGTGACACTGCAATTTTGGCATCATTGATGACAAATGATTTTGAAGATTAGTAGAATGGAAGAATTGAAATGAGGATAAAAGATGGACATAAATAAAATAAGAGAAAAGCAGTGACATCACATCAAGTTAGATGATGCTGAGTGAGTCACACAAGGAAATGTGAGGTCAAAAGTAGCAGACAAGTTTTTGTATTGGGGCAACTAAATACCTGGCAATGGCAGAAGCCATTAAAATGTAGTCTGACAGTAGTAACATAAGCTTTTCTGTAGAGCAAAATATGTTATGACTGAATACAAATTTAAGTGTTAGGATGTTTTTCTGACAGAATATTTTTGTCATTTGTAATGTAGCCTCATATGAAGATGAAATGTGGAAGTAAATAGAACACACAAAAAACAAAAGATTAGAAGCTTTTAAAATGTGAAGCTACAGAATGATTGTTGATTTAATGGGTGGGGTACTATATAACATCTACATCTATATCTAAATCCATACACTGTAAAGCACTTTGACAAACATGACAAAGGGTACTTTACATTCATCACACATTACATAGGGCTACAAATAGAGAGATGCTGAATGAAACATGTTTGGCTTTCAAGAGAGTAATGCATGAAGCCTTCAATGATTACCATAGAAGAATATTGTCAAATGATCTTTCACAAAACCCAAAGAAATTATTGTCTAATGTAAAGGCTGTTAGTGGCATCAAAGTTAGTGTCCAGTCCATAGCGAATTAGACAGGAACTGAAATTGAGGGTAGCAAAGGAAAAGCTTAAATGCCTAACTCCATTTTTAAACATTCCTTTACAAAGGAAAACCCAAGAGAATTGTCCCAATTTAGCCCTAATACCAATAAAAAGATGAGAGAAATAAGTGTCAGTGTCAATGTTGTTGAGAAACAACTGAACTCATCAAAACTGAACAAAGCTCCAGGGCCCTATGGAATCCCTATCAGATTCTATTCGAAATTTACGCCTGAGTTTGTGCTTCTTCTAACTATACTCCATTTTAGGTCCCTCCCACAAAAATCCAGCCTAGTTCATGGAAAAAAGCACACGTCACTCCCATCTACAAGAAGGGTAGAAGAAGAGACCCACAAAACTACCACCCAATACCCATGATATCGATTTGTTGTGGGCTCTTGGAACAGAGCTCAAACATAATGAGGTATCTTCAAAAAAATTACCTCCTCCATGTCAAACAGCATGTATTTTGAAAACATTGATCATATGCCATGGCAGGTTGTGCCCATTTTCATTGGTGGAGCCCAGATAAAAAGATAATAAACTTAACAGTACTGTTCTGAATTGTTGTTACATAACCTTCATGTTTGTCATTTATGTCAGAGGAAAGGAATCTCTCAACAGGTTTCTTCCCATTAATGTGCTGCAGTACAATGACAAACTGACTTTTGCATACAGTAATATAAGTTGTTTCATCTGCCTACACAGAAAGAAAAGTGGCAGCAATAATGACTTTAATCAGTTCTTCAAGGTTCACTTCATAATACAGTCTGCATGTTCATTTTGTATAATTTGTGATGTAAATTTACAGACAGAGGTACTAGAGCTGTCTAGGTCACCATCTAACACACTGTCAATATTTCCTTGAAAAGATAATAAATCTAAGAAATTTCAACAGTTAGCTGAAACCTTAATGCTAACTCATGAATTCCTCAAAAAAATTAAGCACTCTGTTACTATACTTACCACGTGCCTGTTCTTTGCAACTAATTCATTGTCGTTGTTGTTGTTTTTGCTGTGGCCTTCAGTCCAGACTAGTTTGATGCAGCTCTCCATGCTACTTTATCCTGTGCAAGCATCTTCAACTTCAAGTTACGACTGCATCCTACATCCTCCTGGACCTGCTTAGTGTATTCATCTCTTGGTCTCCCTCTACGATTTTTACCCTCCACGCTGCCCTCTAATGCTAAATTTGTGATCCCTTGCTGCCTCAGAACATGTCCTACCAACCGGTCCCTTCTTCTTGTCAAGTTGTGCCACAAACTCCTCTTCTCCCCAGTTCTATTCAATAGCTCCTCATTAGTTATGGGATCTACCCATCTAATCTTCAGCATTATTCTGTAGCACCACATTTTGAAAGCTTCTATTCTCTTCTTGTCCAAACTATTTATTGTCCATGTTTCACTTCCATACATGGCTACACTCCATACACATACTTTCAGAAATGACTTCCTGACACTTAAATGTATACTTGATGTTAACAAAGTTCTCTTCTTCTGAAATGCTTTCCTTGCCATTGCCAGTCTACATTTTATATCCTCTCTACTTTGACCATCATCAGTTATTTTGCTTCCCAAATAGCAAAACTCATCCACTACTGTAAGTGTCCCATTCCTAATCTAATTCCCTCAGCATCACCTTACTTAGTAAGACTACATTCCATTATTCTTATTTTGCTTTTGTTGATATTCATCTTATATCTTCCCTTCAAGACACTGTCCATTCCATTCAACTGCTCTTCCAGGTCCTTTGGTGTCTCTGACAGAATAACAATGTTGTTGGCAAACCTTGAAGTTTTTATTTCTTTTCCATGTATTTTAATTCCTACTCCAAACTTTTCTTTTATGCCTTTACTGCTTCTTCAATATACAGATTGAATAACAATGGGGATAGACGACGGCCCTGTCTCACTCCCTTTCCAACTACTGAATCACTTTCATGCCCCTCAACTCTTTTAACTGGCATCTGGTTTCTATACAAATTGTAAACAACCTTTTGTTCCCTATATTTGACTCCTGCCACCTTCAGAATTTGAGAGAGTGTATTCCAGTCAATGTTGTCAAAAGCTTTCTCTAAGCCTACAAATGCTAGAAATGCTGATTTGCCTTTCCTAGATCTATCTTCTAAGATACGTCATAGGGTCAGTATTGCCTCACGCATTCCAACATTGCTATGGAATCTGAACTGATTTCCACAAGGTCAACTGCTACCAGTTTTTCCATTCATCTGTAAAGAGTTTGTGTCAGCATTTTGCAACTGTGATTTACTAAACTAATAGTTTGGTAATTTTGACACCTGTCAGCACTTGCTTTATTTGGGACTGGAATTACTATATTCTTCTTGAAGTCTGAGGGTGTTTCTCCTGACTCATACATCTTGCTCACCAGATGGTAGAGTTTAGAAAGGGCTGGCTCTCCTTAGCCTATCAGTAGTTCTAATGGAATGTTGTCTACTCCTGGGGCGTTGTTTCACCTTAGGCCTTTCAGTGCTCTGTCAAACTCTTCATCCAGTATCATATCTCCCATTTCATCTTCATCTACATCCTCTTCCATCTCCATAATACTGCCCGCAAGTACATCGCTCTTGTATAGACCCTCTATACACTCTTCCCACCTTTCTGCTTTCCCTTCTTTGTTTAGAACTGATTTCGAACTGAGCTCTTGATATTCATACAAGTGGTTCTATTTTCTCCAAAGGTCTCTTTAATTTTCCTGTAGGCAGTATCTATCTTATCCCTAGTGATATATGCCTCTACATGCTTACATTTGTCCTCTGGCCAACCCTACTTAGCCATTTTGCATTTCCTGTTGATCTCATTTTTGAGACTTTGTATTCTTTTGCCTGCTTCATTTACTGCATTTTTATATTTTCTCCTTTCATCAATTAAATTCAATATCTCTTCTGTTCCCCAAGGCTTTCTACTAGCCCTCATATTTTTACCTACTTCATCCTCTGTTGCCTTCACTATTTCATCTCTCAAAGCTACCCATTCTTATTCTACCGCATTTTTTTCCCTGCTCCTGCCAATCATTCCCTAATGCTCTCTCTGACACTCTCTACAACCTCTAGTTCTTTCAGTTTTATCCACGCCCCATCTCCTTAAATTCTAAGGTTTTTGCAGTTCATAACCAATAGATTGTGGGCAGAGTCCACAGCTGCCCCTGGGAATGTCATGCAGTTTAAAACCTGGTTTCTAAATCTGTCTTACCATCTATCTAAAACCTTCCAATGTATCCAGGCATCTTCCATGTATACAATCTTCTTTCATGATTCTTAAACCAAGTGTCAGCTATGATTAAGTTATGCTCTGTGGAAAATTCTGCCAGTCAGTTTCCTTACCACAATTCCATATTCATCTACTACTTTTTCTTCTCTTTCTTTTTCCAGTCCCCATGACTATTAAATTTTCATCTCCCTTCACTATCTGAATAATTTCTTTTATCTCATCATACATTTCTTCAATCTCTTCATCATCTGCGAAGCTAGTTGGTATATAAACTTGTACTACTGTGGTAGGCATGGGCTTCGTGTCTATTTTGGCAACAATAATCCATTCACTATGCTGTTTGTAGTAGCTGACCTGCACTCCTATTTTTTATTCATTATTAAACCTACTCCTGTGTTACCCTTACTTGATTTTGTATTAATAACCCTGTATTCACCTGTCCAGAAGTCTTGTTCCTCCTGCCACCGAATTTCATTAATTCCCACTATATCAACCTTAACCTGTCCATTTCCCCTTTTCAAATTTTCTAACCTACTTGCCCGATTAAGCGATCTGGCACTCCATGCTCTAATCTGTAGAATGCCAGTTTTGTTTCTCCTGATAATGACGTCTTCCTGATTAGTCCCCACACAGAGATCTGAATGAGGGACTATTTTACCTACAGAATAATTTACCCAAGAGGATGCCATCATTATTTAACAATACAGTAAAGTTGTATGCTCTCGGGAAATATTACAGCTGTAAATTCTCTTTGCTTTAAGCCACTCGCAGTACCAGCACAGCTAGGCCATTTTGGTTAACTTTACAAGGCCAGATAAATTAACCATCCCACCTGTTGCCCCTGCAACTACTGAAAAGGCTATTGCCCCTCTTGAGGAACCACACATTTGTTCGGCCCTTCAACAGATACACCTCCGTTGTGGTTGCACATACAGTACGGCTATCTGTATTGCTGAGGCATGCAAGCCTCCCCACCAACAGCAAGGTACATAGTTCATGGTTCATTATGTTTCTGAATTGACATTTTATATGCTAAATAAACCTGAGCAGCAATGTTAATGGTGCCAAACATTTTGTATTTACAAGCATTTTAAAATGTAGTCTGCATTCCCCAAGTGCGTTAATCTGTTCGCTTAAATGCTTTAGATCCTTACAGCTGACTATTGTCCGAAATCTTCCACCTCAAAATAAAACACCATAGAAATTAAAGTTTGTTTCTCTTTACTTGATATTATGCACAAAGTTTTGTAGAACTGTGTTTTGCAGAAACTTGTGTTCTTCTTTCCATCAGGTTGAGACGTTAAGAAACGTTTTGGTTGATGTGAACATGACTGCTTGCTTTCTAGCTTCTCTTCATTGTTAATAAATTAAAGTGTTTTTCAGCAAACAATCCACTAAATTTATTTTGAAATCACCATAAGAATACTTCAGTTTCAACCACAAAGCTCCAGAATACAGAACACTACTGAGAGAAGGTCACATTTGCTGTCTGCGACGTTTCACATTGGCCTGCAGGGAGATACACTAAGTGATGCAGGTGTAAATTCCAGTTACAGCCCCCAGCCGGTTGGCCCCAGGCACTGTGTAAAGGTGCATATAGGTGGGAGAATGGTAAAGTGACAGACAGCAGGGCTCACCGAGGTGCAGGGAAGGAGGGTATGCATGAGCTGGTCCATCTACTAGGCCCATCTGAGGTGGCCCCAAGCCATTCTACAGTCAGGTACAAGGTGGAGGAAGGGAAATTGTTTGTTCATGTTACTACAACTGCAGTTTTCTGAGCCAGAAATGTGTGTGTGTGTGAGGGGGGGATATGGGCCATGAGCACTGGCTCTTGGCTGAGTGGGATGGGGAAAGGAAAACAGTTCTGTCACTGGGAATGATGGGCTGAGGGGAGTGGTGAGGAAGAGCAGTGGCAAGACTTGGTCCTGCTACTGGCACCCCAGAGTAACATTGCGTGTTCCTGCAACAGAGCTATGGAAATTGCACCTGATTACCTCTAGTCTCCGCCACCCGAAATAGACCAAAATCATTTTATACTGCTACACCAAAATCATGTCATACTCAAACTGTTTCAAGTAATGTTGGAGAGAAAAAAAATTCAGAATAAAATCATATCACAAAATTCTGGTGGGGCTGGGCCCCTCTGGCCTTTATCAATGAGCTGCCCTGATCATGTGAAACCCAACTTGCACTTTTCTCGTATGACATACCAAAAGCTTTGGTTCAAGACAATTAGGCAGATCCACTATTTTTTGATTTCTGAAAAGCATTCAACTCAGTACCACACCCACGCTTATATGATCATATAAGGAATCAAGTGAATTTTGTGACTGGATTGAGGACTTTTTCGTAGGGAGGACGCAGCAACATGTTATCTCGGAAGGAGAGTCATCATCAGATGTAGAAGTAACTTTGGCTGTGCCCCAGGGAAGTGTGCTGGCATCTTTTCTGTTCATGTTGTATATTAATTGTTGTATCATGGGTTCATACAGTGCAGACTCAGCATGCATGACATGGCCACTGCCTTCTCGAGCACTGTGCACCAATGGTCCAGTGGCAGTAGTGTGGCACACTTCAAAGTGCTCACAGTGTGGGTGCTACAAGAGATGTAGCAGTTGTACCGCTGGAGTTGAGGGAGCCAATCAGGATGCAGCCCCAAGTGATTGAGTCGCATTGTCATGGCCAGGAAGGGGGTTGTCTGGTGGGCTTCCTGGACTTTGGAGCAGGTCACCTCTCAGTCGCAATGCTGTTACTGAATAGTGTTTATGGGAGATAAATTTTGGGCTACAGTCCTGGACACAAGTGATTACGCTGAGTTATGTTTCACCTTATTTTCATAATAATTTTCTAACTTGTAATTGATTCTGACTTTCCACTTTGTAATTTGTACCTGGGACACATTAAATTTCCCACACTTCTAGTCAGTTCTCTGGTGACAAGTTAAGGGACTGGATTTTCTTTTCTTTCTCTCTCTCTCTCTCTCTCTCTCTCTCTCTCTCTCTCTCTCTCTCTCTCCTTTTTTTTCTTCTTTTCTTCATGCTGCACTCATCCTCTATTCTGTTGTTCTCTGTTGTTGCTTGTGTATTTTGTTCTCCTGTTCTTAGTTTTCATGTTAATATACTTAGTGACAGTCAATTACCAGTTTGACAAACAGCAAGAGAAATGGGATATATATATATATAAACACCAGCTGGAGGCACAGCTTGGTATCCATAATGCATTACAACAGGTATGAAAAAAAAAAAATTTATCCGTTGTTGACATCTATATCTATAACCTCTGTCTGAAACTCAGTCCTGACTATTGTACTCATCAACTTTCAATGGACTGTATCCTCTCATTGCTAGACAGTTATTCTGAACAAGTGTTATTAGCAGCTGCATGGTTCAAGTTTTTCCTCTACATAAACATTCTGATCAGTTGACTTGTCAGTGGGTCATGGAACTGAAGGGTTGTTACGACAGTGTCAATCTAATTGTGGCTGTGGTAAAAATTTCTATGATCAAATGCTGCGTGATGCAATAGTGCAGAACTTGTCAGACTCAAGAATATGTGCAGCTATCTTACAGCATCAAAATTCTTCCCTCCAGGATGCACTAAACATTACTGACAGCCATGAAGTCAATTTCAATGTGGAACAGGACATGTCTTCAGAAATTGTTTGTTGTGTGTCATGTAATAGTACAAGGTGTGGTTCTCACGCATGTAAAGCAAGTGTCAGTGCAGTAAACACTCTGCACCGATTTGCGATACTTGCACACACTGCAGTTCATGTAAACAAGTTGAAACTGTGCCTGGGTTCTTCTCAAAGTCCTGTACTGACAGTAAGAAATCTTGTATGCAGTGTGGCATCCAACATAACAGAAAGGACTGTCAATTCTCTAACACTACACACGTTTTACATGCACAAAACGGGGCCATGTTTCAACCATTTGTCAATCCAGTAAGCCTAATCGCACACAGCGGTATACGAACATCGATACTGTCTCTTGGAGTAGTGTTCAGGTCACTTCAGAGGTTCCTAGCCCTAACTATGCCTATGTGTTGTAAGTAACTGGGCTCGAATTTCCACAGTTGGATTCAGTTGCCCGGTGTATCCCTAATGTGTCACAAGGCCACCATACATCAATCAGTAGTTACACCAAGATCAGTATCAGAACTCATGTCTTCCATCACAGGTGACGTGGCAGGTCCAAGACTCCAGTCTCTTGTCTCCAACCTGCTTGGTTGTGGTTGTGTAGACTCCGATGATGATTCTCCAAGACAATGCTTTCAATTGTGAATTTATGTCAATGTCAGGTAGCAATGGTTCAGATCAGGCTATCAGTTTTGCAATTAATGTGGTAAGCTGCAATTAATGTGGTAAGCTCCAAGTGTGAACAACATCATCGCACCCTTTTACAAGTCAAGTCAGGTATGCAATATCTAAAGTTACATCACAGCGCCTTTCGAAATGAAGTTCAATCACAGCTGACGTCAGTTGTTCTATTATCTAGTAAGACTGCAATTACTGGTGCAATGGCAATTGGATACAGGAGTTACGGCCACCTTGTTGAACCAGCACATATATCAGCTCCTCGGTTCTCCATAGTTGTCTCCCTGTATGAAAGTTTTGTCTGCATACAATGGTGGATCGATCCCAGTCTTAGGTACTTGTAGTTTGTCTGTGCACTGCAAAAGTCAGATGTACATAGTTTGTTTTACAGTGTTGGAATCTTTTGAGTTACCTACATTACTGATAAGGACACAATGAAACTGTTTGGTTTTCTCTTGTGGACAACGTGCTTCAGGTAGCTTTTCACGTATCCCCACAGCAATTTCAGGACCAAATTTCAAGACTTTGTGACAAATATTCCTACATTTTCCCAGAGGGACTGGGTAAAGCTAAGGGGATTGAAGCCTCTATCACTCTTAAACAGTGTGGGCAGCCTAAGTTTCACAGAGCCTGGCAAGTACCGCATGTGCTCGCAGATGCCGTTGCAGTTAAATTGCGCAGGCTACAGGACTTCGACACCATTCAGCCTATTTCAGCATCTCAGTGGGCATCACCAGTGGTGGTGATAAAGAAACAGACTGGAAAGTTATGTCTTTGTGCAGACTTCATGGCAATGGTTAATCCACACATAGCTGTTGATTCATTCCCATTCCATTGACCTGAGGATTTGATGGACTGCCTGAATGGAGGAAAGCATTTTTCCAAAGTTGATCTCACTGAAAAATATCTTCCAAACAGTTCATGGTTATCAATAACATGTGCGACTCTTTCAGATTCAACATCTTTGGTATTGGTCAGTGTCCAACCCGGCTCTATTCCAATGGTTTCTTGAGCAGCAGATCGCAAAGGTTCCATCCTCCTCAAACTATCTGGATGACATTCTTGCATTTGGTAGAACTCCTGAGGAACATTTACACTACTGGCCATTAAAATTGCTACACCACGAAGATGATGTGCTACAGACGCGAAATTTAACCAACAGGAAGAAGATGCTGTGATATGCAAATGATTAGCTTTTCAGAGCATTGACACAAGTTTGGCGCCGGTGGCGACACCTACAACGTGCTGACACAAGGAAAGTTTCCAACCAATTTCTCATAGACAAACAGTAGTTGACTAGCGTTGCCTGGTGAAACGTTGTTGTGATGCCTCATGTAAGGAAGAGAAATGCGTACCATCATGTTTCTGACTTTGATAAAGATTGGGTTGTAGCCTATCACTACTGCGGTTTATCGTATCGCAACAATGCTGCTTGCATTGGTCGAGATCCAATGACTGTTAGCAGAATATGGAATCGGTGGGTTCAGGAGGGTAATACAGAACGCCGTGCTGGATCCCAGTGGCCTCGTATCACTAGCAGTCAAGATGACAGGCATCTTATTTGCATGGCTGTATCAGACCGTGCAGCCACATCTCGATCCCTGAGTCAACAGATGGGGACGTTTGCAAGACAACAACCATCTGCACGAACAGTTCGATGACGTTTGCAGCAGCATGGACTATCAGCACAGAGACCATGGCCTTGGTTACCTTGATGCTGCATCACAGACGGGAGCGCCTGCGCTGGTGTACTCAATGACGAACCTGGGTGCATGAATGGCAAAACGTCATTTTTTCGGATGAATCCAGGTTCTGTTTACAGTATCATGATGATCACATCCGTGTTTGGCGACATTGAGGTGAGCACACACTGGAAGTATGTATTCATCATCACCATACTGGCATATCACTGGGCGTAATGGTATGGGGTGCCATTGGTTACATGTCTCAGTCACCTCTTGATTGCATTGACAGCACTTTGAACAGTGGACGTTACATTTCAGATGTGTTATGACCCGTGGCTCTTCACTTCATTCGATAAACCCCACATTTCAGCAGGATAATGCACGACCGCATGTTGTAGGTCCTGTACAGGCCTTTCTGGATACAGAAAATATTCGACTGCTGCCCCGGCCAGCACATTCTCCAGATCTCTCACCAAATGAAAACATCTGGTCAATGGTGGCCGAGCAACTGAATCATCACAATACGCCAGTCACTACTCTTGATGAACTGTGGTATCATGTTGAAGCTGCATGGCCAACTGTACCTGTACATGCCATCCAAGCCCTGTTTGACTCAATGCCCAGGTGTATCAAGGCCGTTATTACGGCCAGAGGTGGTTGTTCTGGGTACTGATTTCTCAGGATCTATGCACCCAGATTGCGTGAAAATGTAATCACATGTCAGTTCTAGTATAATATATTTGTCCAATGAATACCCATTTATCATCAGCATTTCTTCTTGGTGTAGCAATTTTAATGGCCAGTAGTGTATCAAACCTAGAACAGTTATTTCCGGTCTTGTTTGACACCGGTATGCGTTGCAAGAGAAGAAAGTGTACGTCCTTTGCCACTGAAGCTGAGTATCTCAAACATGTAATAACTGGACAGGATATCCATCAGAGTCATCATCATTTGGAAGCCATCCACCATCTTCCTGCACCTATGACTGCTTCTGAACTCCAGGCATTTATGGGAAACTGTCTTACTACATCAAGTTTCTCCTGGACCTGCCCAAATCGCTGCACACTTCACAGGCTTTGCCATGAAGGAGTACTGTTCAGGTGGACTACCGAGTGTGACCAGGCATTTTAGCACCTTAAACGAACTCTTCTCTCTGATCTGTGTCTTGTGCGTTATGATCTGGACAAGCTGCTTTTTTTGGCAACTGATGGAAGTTCTTATGGCATAGGGGTGGTCTTCTCTCACTAAGTTGATAGTGTAGAACACCTCATCAAATTTGCATCTAAGATCCTCACACTCACTCAACAAAACTATTCTCAGACACACGAAGAGACATCAGTGATCATATATGGACTAAATTCCATCAATACCTGTAGTGCTGAAAGTTGTACTTACTCACTGACCACAAGCCACTGACATCCTTGTTCAATGCAACAAAAGAGGTAACTTATTGTCCAACTGTCAGTATGACATTATGTTTCGGGTTATCACAAAACATGCCAATATGGACACCCTCTCCAGGCTCCACGTATGACAGGATGCAACCTTCGATTCCTTGGATGCCATGTTTTTCCAAATTGAAGATGCAAAACAGTCAGCCCTCAAGTATTTCCACTGGACACCAAACTTATTGCTCGAGAGTCAGCTAAGGATTCTGACCTCACCATGGCTTCCCATTACATTCGGGATGGATGACCATCTTCGAGATCTTTGATTCAACAGTTCCGGCATTTGAAACTTCTTCAGCATCCGTCACCTCTTGTCAAGTTGATTGGTGGTCCTCCTCCTGCACATGGAGAATGATCAGATATGTGTCATCATCCCTCAGTCTTTGCACCAAAGAGTTTCCCAGTTGCTGCATCAAGAACAATGGGTTGATGTGAGAACTAAGCAACTCGCCTGTCAGCATTGCTCCTGGACCAGCATAAATTGTGACATCAAATGCATGATTTGACAATGTCGCATATGTTCTGAAAACCACACAGTGCCCCTGCAGCAGTTCTTCAGCTGGCTGCAACCTTCAGTGCCACGACAAGACATTCACGCTGATTTTCTGGGTCACTTCTGGAACACTCTATGGCTTCTGCTCATCAGTGCCTTCAATCGACTTTCCTTCATCCTTCCAATGTCATCAACAATGAGCTCAGTAACCATTTGGGCACTACAGAATGTCTTCTGGTGACAAACAGACCCAAACTATTTGAAACAGTTAACGCAGAACAGGGAATCAGCAATCATAAAGCGGTTACAACATCGACGATTTCAGCCTTAAATAGAAATATTAAAAAAGGTAGAAGATTTTTCTGTTTAGCAAAAGTGTCAAAAAGCAGATTCAGAGTACTTGATGGCTCAACACAAAAGTTTTATCTCAAGTACAGATAGTGTTGAGGATCAGTGGACAAAGTTCAAAACCATTGTACAATATGCATTAGATGATTATGTGCCAAGCAAGATAATAAGAGATGGAAAAGAGCCACCATGGTACAACAACCGAGTTAGAAAACTGCTACGGAAGCGAAGGGAACTTCACAGCAAACATAAACATAGCCAAAGCCTTGCAGACAAACAAAAATCACACGAAGTGGAATGTAGTGTGAGGATGGCTATGCAAGAGGTGTTCAATGAATTCGAAAGTAAAGTTCTATGTACTGACTTGGCAGAAAATTCTGAGAAATTTTGATCTTATGCCAAAGTGGTAGGTGGATCAAAACAAAGGGTCCAGACACTCTGTGACCAAAATGGTACTGAAACAGAGGATGACAGACTAAAGGCAGAAATACTAAATGTCTTTTTCCATAGTTGTTTCACAGAGCAAGACTGCACTGGAGTTATAGAAAAACAATTAAAATCGCTCAAAAGAGGAAAGGTCACTGGACCTGATGGGATACCAGTTCGATTTTACACAGAGTACGCAAAGGAACTTGCCACCCTTCTTGCAGCAGTGTACTGTAGGTCTCTAGAAGAGCATAGCATTCCAAAAGATTGGAAAAGGGCACAGGTCATCTCCATTTTCAAGAAGGTATGTCGAACAGATGTGCAGAACTATAGACCTGTATCTCTAACATCAATCAGTTGTACAATTTTGGAACATGTGTTATGTTCGAGTATAATGACTTTTCTGGAGACTAGAAACCTACTCTGTAGGAATCAGCACGGGTTTCAGAAAAGACAATTGTGTGAAGAGTCTCTAGATAACAGAACGCAACATGTCATTCTCAATAGAGAGATGAAGAGTCTCTAGATAACAGAACGCAACATGTCATTCTCAATAGAGAGAAGTCTTCCGAAGTAAGAGTGATTTCAAGTGTGCTGCAGGACCATTGCTATTCACAATGTATATAAATGACCTTGTGGATAATATCGGAAGTTCACTGAGGCTTTTTGAGGATGATGCTGTAATATATCAAGAGGTTGTAACAATGGAAAATTGTTCTAAAATGCAGGAGGATCTGAAATGAATTGACGTATGGTGCAGGGAATGACCAATAAATCTCAATGTAGACAAGTGTAATGTGCTGCTAATACATAGAAAGAAAGATCTTGTATCATTTAGCTACAATATAGCACATCAGCAACTGGAAGCAGTTAATTCCATAAATTATCTGGGAGTAGGCATTAGGAGTGATCTAAAATGGAATGGCCATATAAAATTAATCATCGGTGAAGCAGATGCCAGACTGAGATTCATTGAAAGAATCCTAAGGAAATGCAGTCTGAAAACAAAGGAAGTAGGTTACAGTACACTTGTTCACCCACAGCTTGAATACTGCTCATCGGTGTGGGTTCTGTACCAGATAGGGTTGATAGAAGAGATTGCGAAGATCCAATGGAGAGCAGCACGCTTCGTTACAGGATCATTTAGTAATCGCAAAAGCATTATGGAGATGATAGATAGACTCCAGTAGAAGACTCTGCAAGAGAGATGCTCAGTAGCACGGTAAGAGCTTTTGTTGAAGTTTCGAGAACATACCTTCACCGAGGAGTCAAGCAGTATATTGCTCCCTCCTATGTATATCTCGTGAAGAGACTGTGAGTATAAGATCAGAGAGATTGGATCCCACACAGAGACATACCAACAATCTTTCTTTCCACGAACAATACGAGACTGGAACAGAAGGGAGAACTGATAGAGGTACTCAAGGTATCCTCCACCACACAACGTCAGGTGGCTTGCGGAGTGTAGATGTAGATGTAGATGTAGATGTAGAAGGACTTCCAGAAACTGTTCAGTGACAACAGCCTGCAGAAATGTAAATTGTGCACTTCGTAAAACAAAAAAAGAAACACAGTATCCTATGACTATAATATCAATGAGTTACTGCTGGAATTGGCCAGTTGATATTAATACCTGTGTTTAACACTTTGTAGGGATATGAAATGGAATCATCACACAGGCTGAGTTGTGGATAAAGCAGATGGTAGACACACAACGAAATACCATATGAACAGGCCTTGAAAGCCCAATGGTACCAACCGGATGCAATGTCATCCTCAGCTCAGATGCGGATATGGAGGGCATGTTGTCTGCACACCACTCTCATGACCATTGTCAGTTTTTGTGAGTGGTGCCACTACTTCTCAATCAAGTAACTCCTCAATTGGCTTCACAATGGCTGCTTCCCGCTTGCCAACAGCACTCAATAGACCTGGACAGTGATCCATCCAAGTGCTAGCCAAGCCCGACAGTGCTTAACTTCGGTGATCTAACAAGAAGCAGTGATAGTACTGTGGCAGAGCCATTGGCTAAAGCAGGTGGTAGACTTTGGTAGAATACTGGGGAAGTGCAGTCAGTCTAGAAAGGAGACAGCTTACAAATCACTCATATGACCAGTTCTAGGATAGTGCTGAAGTGTGTGGGACCCACACCAAATAGGAATAACAGGAGATATTGAATGTATACAGAGAAGGGCAGCACGAATGGCACAGGTTTGTTTGATCCTTGGCAAAGTGTCACAGAGATAGTGAAGAAACAGAAGTGACAGAGTCTTGAAGATAGATGTAAACTTACCAAGAAAGTCTACCAAGTAAGTTTCAAGACCTGGCCTTAAATGATGACTCTAGGAATATACTACAACCCCCAATGTATCAATCACATAGGGATTGTAAGGAAAAGATTTGAACAATTATAGCACGCACCATTCAAACAATAATTCTTCCTGCACTCCATATTTGAATGGAACTGAAAGAAACCCTAATAACTCATACAATGGGATATACCCTCTGCCAGTGCACTTCACAATGGTTTGCTGAGTACAAATGTAGATGTAGACTAGTGTTCCTCCCCATTCCATTCATAATGCTTTAGTGGCTTTGTGCACATTGTAATTACTTTACTCCTATCTTTATAGTACCTACGAGAGTAATAAGAAGGAGATGTAAACATATTCATAAGTATAATACATAATACTGCTTCCTGACACTTTTTAAATAGGTTTTATAGACTAATTGACATTTATCTAATTTGATTTCAGGTTACTCAGCATTTTCATAAAACTTTTCTGTTACTGAAACAAATTTGTAGACATTTCTTCCACCCTTCTTTGCTTATATTCAATTTTCCCTGTCAATTCTATAAAGTATGTGTCCCACACCACACAATACTGTAGGATGGGCCATAGTAGTGTTAAGTAACAGACTGCATTTTCCCAGGATTGCACCAAAGAATTGAAGTCTGTCACTTGCTTTACTTATTACTGAGATAATGTGATAATTTCATTTTATACCACCATAAACTGTCACACCCACGTATTTGTATGAGTTGACTGACTGCAGTTGTAACTCATGTAATCATGTAGGAAATTGCATTTCTGCATTTCTGAAGTGCACAATTTAACATTTCTGAAAATTTAAAGCAAACTGCAAATCTTTGCACCTATTTTAAATCTTTCTCAGATAGGGTTGCATACCTGTGCAGCTTCATTATAGATAACGACATCATCAGCAAAATGCCTAAGGTTGCTATTAATATCATTTTCCAGATCATTAATGTACATCACAGGTTGCAACACACTTCCTGGGATACATCTGATGTTATTTCTATGCCTGTTGATGATCCTCTATCCAACACAAGAATCTACATCCTTCTTAGCAAGAAATTCCAAATCCAGTCATGAGTTGCATTTGATACCCAATATAAACTGTTGTTTTATGCTTCAATATTCAGTAAAACAATTAAGTAAACTGATCATGGTTTGAAGTGGCACAAAAACATATTTTACTGCTTTCATGCACACATAATATTCACAACACATACATGAATGAGAAACAACATACATAGAAATTAACATCAAAGACCTGTATAACAGCAAAGGCATAGATTCTCATATCTCACACTAGACTAAATACCTAATAAAATAAAACTTCAGTCCACATTCGTTACTCATTTGATGATGTCTTGTTTTTGTCAATGACTCAGTTAACATATCAGCAAGCATCTGCTCCATTGGGATTTGTTCCACTATAACTTGAGCGAAGTCTATATTTTCTGTAGTAAAATGATGTCTGATAAGTTTCATTCTTCCACTGCAGTCACTTTTGCATAAATCAACAGCATCTTTGTTATCATAAGTTTAATGGCGTCACTTTGGGGAATGGAGAGATCTCCTTTTTTAACTTCTGTGGCCAGGGTGCTTCCTGACAAGATGAGGTCAGCACCATGTACTCAGCCTCAGTAGTTTATGAGCCTAATGTGTGTTGTTTCTTGCTGCTCCAGAAAATAATAGTTCCTTCTGATTAAAACAAAACAAACAGTGATTGACTTCCTGTTCTCTTTACCTACTGCCTAGTCTGCATCACTATATCCAGTGACATTTTCATTCTCTTCCCTAGAAAATTGCAGCTTGTCCTTAGCCACTTTCAAGTACCTTGGGATTATTTTGACTGCCTGCCACTGAGGCATGCCTGGATCATTGTTGAAGTGATTTACAACTGCAATAGCATATGCAAAATCATGTCTGGTTCCCAACTGCATGTGCATTGAACTACTTATATTTTCTCTGTAGGGAATATTTCTCATTTTCCCCATCGTCTTTCTTGGGGCTCATATCACATGTAAGCATTTTATTGTTGTTGACACTGGATAGCAGTCCTTTATGCATATTTATTTAATATTTGGTCTATGTAGTGAGACTGATCCATCCATAATAGGCCCCTTTTTCAGCCTCACAGTACTTCTAGCTCTATCAATTTAAATTGCCCTTTAATTTTATTTTTGAAGGTTTCCTTTTCTTCCATGTTATCACTGAAAATTAACATACCATCAATGTAAATTTCAACAATCAATATGTTACTTCCATTACCCTTCTGATAAACACATTGATTTGCTGCACTTCTTGTAGAGTTCAAGTGTGCTTCATTTGGCTTCATATTCCGATTGCAACTAGCTTATTTTAATACACAAACCGCTATATTAAAGTGTTACTGGCACATATGTAATTGATGTATCTTCAAGAGTAATACACACTAAATAAAATACCAAGCTTCAAGATTTATTTTTCATCTTCACTCCAGTTCTTTAATATGAGCCATGTTCAGACAGTAAGTGCACTAAATTTTTGTATTTTTTTTTTTAGAAAATATGTACTTGAAAAAATTACAGGATACTGTTGATACACTTGTTGACTATATGATCACCATCCCATTCAATGCATATACCATATGTGGCACAAGTTTCTTTATGCCGTCCTCGAAGAACTCTCCTGCCAACTCCTTTCTCCACTTCAGAACCTATTTCTGCACCTACTCGTTACCTCAAAATTTAATTCCAATTGCTTGTGCCTTTAGAGAGTTGAAAATATGATAATCTGAAGGTGCCAAGTCAGTGGCATACAGGGATGGTTCAAAACATACCACCCTATGAGTCCAAAAGTGCCTTGGTGGCTAAGGCTGTGTGAGGTCAGGCATTGTCATGCAATAAGCACACTCTTCTCACCAGCATTCCTTTCCATTTGTTTTTAATGCTCCTTTTTAGTTTTTTGGGGGTCTCATGATATTGTGCTTTTTTGGTCTCCCACTGACACAGAAATTAGACCAACATTATGCCTTTTCAATCCCAAGACAATGAAGCCATGATTTGTTTGCCCCGAAATCGTGATTTTTAAATTTTTTTGTCAGATGGTTTGATGTAACTGTGATAACTGTTTTTTGTGTCAGGATTGTAATGAGTCATCCATGTTTCATCTACATTCCAAATAGAGCTCAGAAAATCCTGACCTTCCAATTCAAGTCACTCAAGAAACTCGCAGGCACTATTAACCCAATTTTTCTTGTGCTGCTCTGTCAGCTGTTTTGGGGCCCATCTTGCGCACAGTTTCAGGTATCCGGTGTTTCTGTGAGTGTTTCATATAAGAGAGTTCTGGCGAGTTTTGGAAGCACTGCAGAAATTTCATCCACTATCAAATGAAAGTCTTTATGAACTGTTTCCTCGATTTTGTGCACCAACTCTTCAGTCAAAATGGAACGTTTTCCACTCCTCTGTTCATCATGAACATTTGTTTCACCTTCCTTAAACTCCCTACACCACTTACACACACTTGTTCTCTTCGTAACACCTTCACTGTAAACCATTTTGAGCTGCAAAAAAATTTCAATAAGTGTTATTCCTTCCATGAGTAGGAAGTGAATCACAGCATGTGGCTGCACTCTTACCGACATCTTTCAAGCAACTGAACACTACAATGTACTATCATGTTCATGCAATGCTCACTCTGGTCAGGGGATTCCCCTCTAGTGTGCAAAGTTGCCAATCCTCAAAAAATCACAGCCCATTACAGTCACAAAACACTTTCTGAATTTACAAATTTTAAAGTCACAATGACAGGAAGTATACTTATCCCCCCACTCTAGAGAGAGAGAGAGAGAGAGAGAGAGAGAGAGAGAGAGAGAGAGAGAGGAGAAGAAGAAAGTGTGAGATGAGTTATTGAGCAATTTCTTCCTCTTGATCTTCCAAAATTCTTGCTCACTCACTAAACATACGTATTTGTAGCAGAATTATGTGAACTATGAAACTTATTGAAAACAACCAGCTATTAGTGACAGCAGCCTTTGCATTCAGTGATGTTTCTTCCAAAATAATTCTAGAAATTGACAACAGATGGCAGCACCAGTCAAGATATAGAAGGTAATGAGATGTCCATGCACCATTTTCATATGCAATGGTCCGTTTTTGAGTGATATATGACTCGTGTGTCAAGACCTAGAAATTAGCGAGATGTCTATATGTTGTTCTAATAGGCAAGGAGTCCACTTTTGAGCAATAGATGACTTGCACATCAAGAAAATCATGGCTCAACCTATACTCTGGTTCGGTCTTTATACCACAAGGTTGTGGCCTGAGCTATGCTCACGCTTGTTCTACAAAGTGTAAAGTGTCATGATAATTTTGTCCTTAACTGTTCTAGTGTTAAAATCAATGTCCGGTTTTTAAAATAAATTTCCTCTTTCAAATCACTTTGCAGGAGTGCTGTGACAATGTCTAAATGATCTACATGTAGGTCATGTTTAAAAGTTAAATCAAACAGGTACTTTAATTAATTGTAGTGAATCATTGAGGCATAACTTTTTACACTTTGTGCACATTCTTTAATAGTAGATGTGTGTTTTATCGAAAAATGTGTCCTTGGGGATTCTTTTTAGTCCTGGAAGTACATTTGGTGCCTATTAATTTTCTATCTGAATGTAAAATTGCCTCTTTCCATTTCTGATTTTCAGCATTTGACTGCAATTATTCTTTAATTGCCTGAAGCCAATTATACAGTTCTTTACTTTGTAAAGCTTCTTCTAATAATCATAGATCTGAATTCTCTGTCTCTGTAGAATAAAAGGATATACTATCATTCATCCTTATGAGCTTTGGAATTATTGATGATATTCTAAGCATTTGGTTTTGTTTGTAAGGGCACAGAATTTTGATTTGCACCTGATGACTCTAAATGTTCTGCATTGCTTTTATCAGAGCTGCTTTTATCAGACAAAATACATCTTGCATAATTTTGGAAATGATTACTGGTTCCTGAGAATTTATAGACACTATTCTATTAACATTTATCTGAGCGGTATTTTCTTTAAATATCAAATCTTTTGCTTTCATTAATTTTCACTGATTGGGTTGGAGTAGCTGATATGCCTTATTCTGCTCACAGTAACCTATGAGTATGCATTCAATATTTTTCTTATTCCATTCATGCCTATTCTTCAATACTGTAGATTTGGTTTTCTTATGCTTCTTTTTGTGTCATGCTTTTTAAATATTTTTGTAGGTAAACTACTAAGCTGTAGAGGATGCTTCCCCTCCCCCACCCTCCCACTCTCCCCACCCCCACCCCTCCCCTGTGCCACATATGCTTTTGGTAAGCTTGCATCAAAGCATACTGCTGTTTTCTGCTTAGCAATTTTTAGTAAACTGCATTTACTGACAACATAACTTCTTGGTCTTGCTTTAATATTCAGTAAAGTGGTTAAGTAAAGCACTTGTAGTTTGAAGCAGCACACAGAAACATTTTATTGTACTAATGCACACACATAATATTCAGAATACGCATAAAAATGTAATGGCAAAGAACCTATAAAACAGCAAACACCTAGCTTTTTAACATGATCACAGTTTTGTTAGCAAGCATGGGTGTATTACAGAATCAAATACTTGTATTGAAGTAATACTACATTTACATGATTGCCTTGATGCCTCATTTTCAATCTGTCATGTGTTTAAAAGTACAAGTTGGATTTTGCATAACCAACATTCTTGGATTCTATGTTGGTTAGTATAGAAAAGTTCATACTGTTTGGGATACCTTTTGAGATATGAGCTCAGAATATGTACTAAGATTCTGCAAAAGATGTATATCAAAGATACTGAATGGCAGCTTTATGATGACATCTGCCACCATTCCTGTAGACATGTGCGACCTGTGCTTTTCTCCAACTAATTGGCACAGATTTTTGTTCAAGTGATCTACAATATTATGTGGTTAAAACCACAACTAATTCATATGCAAATTCTGGTTAGAATCTACATCTACATCTGCATCATATTCCGCACCTAATGGTGTGTATTGATGGGTACTTTTGTACCACTAACTGAGCCCTCCACCCAGTCCCATTCGGTGAATAGCACATGGGAAGAATGATTGTCAGTATGCCTTTGCATTGGCTCTAATTTTGCAAATTTTCTACTTATGATCATTACACTAGGTGAACATTGGGGAAAGTAATATGTTGTCTGACTCTTCCCGGAAAGTGCTCTCTTGAAATTTCAATAGTAAATCTCTCTGTGATGCACAATGTCTCTCTTGTAATGTCTGGCAATGGAGTTTGTTGAGCACCCTCATAATGCACTAATGCTGGCTAAACAATCCCTTGATGAAATGCACTGTTCTTCGTCAGACCTTCTCTATCTCTTCTACCAGACCTACCTGGTAGGGATCCCAGATAGATAAAATATTCTCAGGAACTGGTCGATTTGCACTTTATACGCCACTTTCTTCGTGAATGGGCTACATTTCCTCAAGATTCTTTCTACGAATCTGAGTCTGGCATCTGGTTTTCCCACTGTTTGGTTTAAGTCATCATTCCACTTGAGGTTGTTCTGCATAATTACTCCTACATATTTTACAGTAGATACTGTTTCCAGTAGTTCGTCATCAATAGTGTAGCTGTAAAGTAGTGGATTTCTTTTCCTACATATGTGCAATATATTATATTTATTTATGTTCAGGGTCAGCTGGCAGAGCCTGCACCACCCATCAATTCTCTGGAGGTCATTCTGCAAGTCTTTACTATCTTCTGGCAGTGCTACTTTGTTACAGACAACCACAACATCTGAAACAGCATCTGACATTTCTACTAGATCATTTATATATATTGCAAATGGTAACAGTTCTACCACACTTCCTTGGAGTACTCTGGAAATTACCTTACATTTGTCAATCTTGTTCTGTTAAGAGCAATGTGTTGAGTTCTGTCTGCAAAGAAATCTTGAATCCAGTTACAAATCTGTTCCAATACTTGATAAACTCATATGTTTTCCATTAAACAACAGTGTGGGATGGTGTCAAATGCCATCCTGAAGTCAAGGGACACGGCATCAACCTGAGTTACGTTGTCTACGGTGCTGTAGATCTCATGTAGGAATGGAGTGAGCTGAGTTCCACAGGCTCTCTGTTTGTGGAATCCATGTCGATTTTTTTAGAGCATAAAACATGTTCCATAATTCTATAGCAGCCTGTTGTCAATGATATAGGTCTATAACTGTGTGTATCAGCCACTCTTAAAAATGGAACGTCCTGTGCTTTCTTCCAGTCAATAGGTACCCTTCATTGCTCAAGCGACTGACAGTAAATTAATGTTAGAAAGGGAGCAAGTTCTTTCGTGTAATCTTTGTGGAATCTTATCAGTATCTCATCTGGTCCAGACACCCTTCTGCTACCAAGCAATTGTAGTTGTTTTTGTTTTCCATGACTGGTTATCTCAATATATGCCATTCTACTATTGTTTGTACAATGATTGAAAGGAGGGACCACGTCATGATCTTCCACAGTGAAAAAATTTCGGAAGACTGAATGTAGTATTTTGGTCTTTTCTCTGTTATCTTCCATTTCCGTGCAGTATGGTCATTGAGTGAATAAATAGATGATTTTGATCCACTTACTGATTTTACATACAACAAAAACCTCATAAGGTTTTTACTCACATCAGTTGACTAAGTTTAACTTTCAAAGTCCTTGAAAGCTTCTCTCATTGATCTCCTTATGCTCATTTCACTTTTTTAAGCTTTTCTTTGTCAACTAAGTTTTTACTTCTCTTGAATTTGCGATGAAGTTCTCTTTGTTTAGGTGGCAGTTTCCTGACATGGGAGTCTTTCTCGTGCCTTAAGACATCACTTGGAATGTACTAGTCTAGAGCATACAGCATGATGTGTTTGAAATTTTTCCATTTGTTCCAATGGTAAGGCAGAGATTCCCAAACCAGGTTTTAAATTGTAAGACATTTCCAGGGGCAGATGTGAGCTCTGACCACAATCTATTGGTTATGAACTGAAGATTAAAACTAAAGAAACTACAAAAAGGTGGGAATTTAAGGAGATGGACCTGGATAAACTGAAAGAACTAGAGGTTGTAGAGAGCTTCAGGGTGAGCTTTAGGGAATGAATGACAAAAATGGGGGAAAGAAATACAGTAGAAGAAGAATGGGTAGCTTTGAGAGACAAAATAGTGAAGGTAGCAGAGGATCAAGTAGGTAAAAAGACGAGGGCTAATAGAAATCATTGGGTAACAGAAGAGATATTGAATTTAATTGATGAAAGGAAAAAACATAAAAATGCAGTAAATGAAACAGGTAAAAGGAATACAAATGTCTCAAAAATGAGATCAACAGGAAGTGCAAAATGGCTAAGCAGGGATGGCTAGAGGACAAATGTAAGAATGTAGAGGCACATATCACTAGGGGTACGACAGATACTGCCTACAGGAAAATTAAAGAGACCTTTGGAGAAAAGAGAACCAATTGCATGAATATCAAGAGCTCAGATGGAAACCCAGTTCTAAGCAAAGAAGGGAAAGCAGAAAGGTTGAAGGAGTATATAGAAGGTCTATACAAGCGTAATGTTCTTGAGGACAATATTATAGAAATGGAAGAGAATGTAGATTAAATTGAAATAGGAGATACGATATTGCGTGAAGAGTTTGACAGAGCACTGAAAGACCCGAATCCAAACAAGGTCACAGGAATAGACAACATTCCATTAGAACTACTGACAGCCATGGGAGAGCCAGACCTATCAAAACTCTACCATATGGTGAGAGAGATGAATGAGACAGGCGAAATACCCTCATACTTCAAGAACTATATAGTAATTCCAATCCCAAATAAAGCAGGCATTGACAGATCTAAAATTATCGAACTAACAGTTTAATAAGCCACGGCTGCAAAATACTAACACGAATTCTTTACAGACGAATGGAAAAACTGGTAGCAGCTGATCTCGGGGAAGATCAGTTTGGATTCCGTAGAAATGTTGGATCACGTGAGGCAATATTGAGCCTACGACTTATCTTAAAAAATAGATTACGGAAAGGCAAAACTACATTTGTAGCATTTGTAGACTTAGAGAAAGGTTTTGACAATGTTGACTGGAATACTCTCTTTCAAATTTTGAAGGTGGCAGGGGTAAAATACAGGGAGCGAAAGGCTATTTACAAACTGTACAGAAACCAGATGGCAGTTATAACACTCCAGGGGCCTATAAGTGAAGCAGTGGTTGGGAAGAGAGTGAGACAGGGTTGTAGCCTATCCCCGATGTTATTCAATCTGTATATTGAGCAAGCTGTAAAGGAATCAAAAGAAAAATTCAGAGTTGGAATTAAAATCCATGGAGAAGAAATAAAAACTTTGAGGTTCGCCGATGATATTGTAATTCTGTCAGAGACAGCAAAGGACCTGGAAGAGCAGCTGAACAGAATGGACTGTGTCTTGAAAGGAAGATATAAGATGAACATCAACAAAAGCAAAATGAGGATAATGGAATGTATTCTAATTAAATCAGGTGATGCTGCAGGAATTAAATTAGGAAATGAGACCCTTAACGATGTAAACGAGGGAACAAAATAACTGATGTTGGTCGAAGTAGAGAGGACATAAAATGTAGACTGGCAATGACAAGGAAAATGTTTCTGAAGAAGAGAAATTGGTTAACATCGAGATTAGATCTAAGTGTCAGGAAGTCATTTCTCAAAGTATTTGTATGGAGTGTAGCCACATATGGAAGTGAAACGTGGATGATAAATAGTTTAGACAAGAAGAGAATAGAAGCTTTCGAAATGTGGTGCTACAGAAGAATGCTGAAGATTAGATGGGTAGATCACATAACTAATGAGGAAGTATTGAATAGGATTGGGGAGAAGAGAAGTTTGTGGCACAACTTGATCAGAAGATGGGATCAGTTGGTAGGACATGTTCTGAGGCATCAAGGGATCAACAATTTAGTATTGGAGGGCAGCGTAGAGGGTAAAAATCATAGAGGGAGACCAAGAAATGAATACACTAAACAGATTCAGAAGGATGTAGGTTGCATTACGTACTGGGAGATGGAGATGAAGAACCTTGCACAGGATAGAGTAGCATGGAGAGCTGCATCAAACCAGTCTCTGGACTGAAGTCCACAACAACAACAACTCCACATCTTCATCTTCATCTCCAAATATTTGATGCTGACTGCTCAGGTACTCTGAAAATTGTATCCTGTCACTCTTGCTAAGCAAATATATCTTCTTACCTTCTTAACGCTGTATACATGGAAGAAGCCTGGACATACTGACATGTTTCAGATCCTTGGGTAACAGAAGAAATATTGAATTTAATTGATGAAAGGAGTAAATATAAAAATGCAGTAAATGAAGCAGGCAAAAAGGAATACAGACGTCTCAAAAATGAGATCAACAGGAAGTGCAAAATGGCTAAGCAGGGATGGCTAGAGGACAAATGTAAGGGTGTAGAGGCTTATCTCACTAGGTGTAAGATAGATCCTGCCTACAGGAAAATTAAAGAGACCTTTGGAGATAAGAGAACCACTTGTATGAACATCAAGAGCTCAGATGGAAACCCAGTTCTAAGCAAAGAAGGGAAAGCAGAAAGGTGGAAGGAGTATGTATATAGAGGGTCTATACAAGGGCGATGTACTTGAGGACAATATTACGGAAATGGAAGAGGATGTAGATGAATATGAAATGGGAGATACGATACTGCATGAAGAGTTTGACAGAGCACTGAAAGACCTGAGTCGAAACAAGGCCCCCGGAGTAGACAACATTCCATTGGAACTACTGACGGCCTTGGGAGAACAGGGTCCTGACAAAACTCTACCATCTGGTGAGCAAGATGTATGAGACAGGTGAAATACCCTCAGACTTCAAGAAGAATATAATAATTCCAATCCCAAAAAAAGCAGGTGTTGACAGATGTGAAAATTACCGAACTATCAGTTTAATAAGTCACAGCTGCAAAATACTAACGTGCATTCTTTACAGACGAATGGAAAAACTAGTAGAATCCGACTTCGCGGAAGATCAGTTTGGATTCCGTAGAAATGTTGGAACACGTGAGGCAATACTGACCCTAAGACTTATCATAGAAGCTAGATTAAGGAAGAGCAAACGTACGTTTCTAGGATTTGTAGACTTAGAGAAAGCTTTTGACAATGTTGACTAAAATACTCTCTTTTAAATTCTAAAGGTGGCAGGGGTAAAATACATTGAGCGAAAGGCTATTTACAATTTGTACAGAAACCAGATGGCAGTTATAAGAGTCGAGGGACATGAAAGGGAAGTAGTGGTTGGGAAGGGAGTGAGACAGGGTTGTAACCTCTCCCCAATGTTATTCAATCTGTATATTGAGCAAGCAGTGAAGGAAAAAAAGAAAAGTTCAGAGTAGGTATTAAAATCCATGGAGAAGAAATAATAACTTTGAGGTTTGCTGATGACATTGTAATTCTGTCAGAGACAGCAAAGGACTTGGAAGAGCAGTTGAACGGAATGAATGGTGTCTTGAAGGGAGGATATAAGATGAACATCAACAAAAGCAAAACGAGGATAATGGAATGTATTCGAATTAAGTCAGGTGATGCTGAGGGAATTAGATTAGGAAATGAGACACTTAAAGCAGTAAAGGAGTTTTGCTATTTGGGGAGCAAAATAACTGATGATGGTCGAAGTAGAGAGGATATAAAATGTAGACTGGCAATGGCAAGGAAAGCGTTTCTGAAGGAGAGGAATTTGTTAACATCGAGTATAGATTTAAGTGTCAGGAAGACATTTCTGAAAGTATTTGTATGGAATGTAGCCATGTATGGAAGTTAAACATGGACGATAAATAGTTTGGACAAGAAGAGAATAGAAGCTTTCGAAATGTGGTGCTACAGAAGAATCCTGAAGATTAGATGAGTAGATCACATAACTAATGAGGAAGTATTGAATAGGGTTGGGGAGAAGAGAAGTTTGTGGCACAACTTGACCAGAAGTAGGGATCAGTTGGTAGGACATGTTCTGAGGCATCAAGGGATCAACAATTTAGTATTGGAGGGCAGCGTGGAGGGTAAAAATTGTAGAGGGAGACCAGGAGGTGACTACACTATACAGATTCAGAAGGATGTAGGTTGCAGTGGGTACTGGGAGATGAAGAGGCTTGCACAGGATAGAGTAGCATGGAGAGCTGTATCAAACCAGTCTCAGGACTGAAGACCACAACAACAACAACACCTTCTTAACATTCTTTGTAAGACCTGTTGTCATAGATGCTATCACAGCCTTATGATCACTGATACATTCCTCTGTGATAACTGATTCAATAAATTCAGGTCTGTTTGTTAGGAGTCTAAGATGCTACCTCCATGAGTTGGTTCTCTAACCATCTGCTCAAACTTATTTTTGGACAAGATATCCAGAACAATCCTTGTCTCTGGCACCAGTTTTGATAGCATAATACTCCCAGTCTACAAGTTGAAGTCACTCGGTATTACAATGGCATGATCAGGAAAGTTATTAACGATATTCTGCAATTTCTGTCTGATGCACTCTATAACCAGCTCCTGGCCCAGGTGGTCTATAAAAATTTCCAATTACCATTTTTGACCAATCTTTGATACTTAACATTGCCCAGATTAATTCACAATCAGATTCTGTGATTACCTTGCTAGATTTTATTGAATTCTTTACTGTAATAAACATGCCACCACCACTGGCAACTAACCAATATTTATGATAATATTTCAGTCTGAACTTAGGATTTCATTGTCATCAACATCCGGCTTCAACCAGCTTTCTGTCCCTACTACTACCTGTGCATTATAACTTTCAGTATGTGATATTAATTCTGGGACCTATCCTTGGATGTTCCTGCAGTTTACTAAAATGCTATTAACTTTTTCTGCCTCTGATCTGTGTGGACAAACATTCTCTGAGGACATTGTGGCTAATTTATCAGGCAAATCGCCTTTGATCCAATGGAGGGTTCCCCTAACCTAAAAAACCCCCATGTGCATGCCGCACAGGCTCAGCTACCCTAGCAGCTGCTTCCTGTGTGCAGTGCATGCCTGATCTATTGAGCACCCAATAGTGGAGGTTGAGAGATTCACATCCAATACCGTCGCACAGTCATCTGACCTGCTGGTTTTGACCTTCCACTCTGTTTAAAACCAGAGGACTCTAATCAACCCTGGGTACAATGTTACAAACAGACAGCTTAGCCGCACCCTGTGTGTGATGGTAGTTGTCTTCACAAAATCAACCAAAAACATAAAGGAGCCAATGATGCCCACAGAACCCACGCAGCAGGTGTCATTGGTACTGATATGTGCCACTATATGCAGCTGGTTGCAACCAGCGTGCTCGATAGGGCAGGCTCTCCTTCACATCACAGAGGAGCCCCCCCCCCCCCACTATCACCCTCCTGGCAAACATACCAAGTGAACAGTTTCCCTTCTTGCCTGCTATTTCCCTGGGGGGCTCCATAACACACCTAACATAGGAGCTGCCAATGACAAGCATACCCAACCTCTGCACTGGACAGGAAAATCAGCTGCTGGCCCAACAGGAAAAGCATCCCGTCCTGGCTCAGAGTTATCATGAACCCAAATAACAAAACTCATCTACTACTCTAAGTGTCTCATTTCCTAATCTAATTCCCTCAGCATCACATGATTTAATTCCACTACATTTCATTATGCTTGTTTTGCTTTTGTTGATGTTCATCCTATTTCCTCCTTTCAAGACACTGTCCATTCTGTTCAACTGCTCTTCCAAGTCCTTTACTGCCTCTGAGAGAATTGTAAGGTTTTTATTTCTTCTCCCTGGACTTTATTATTTCTCCAAATTTTTCTTTTGTTTTCTTTACTGCTTGCTCAATGTACAGACTGAATGTCAGGGATGGGCTGCAACAATGTCTCACTCCCTTCTTAACTACTGCTTGCCTCAATTGCCCCTGAACTATTATAACTGCTGTCTGGGTTCTGTAAAAATTGTAAATAGCCTTTTGCTTCCTGTATTTTACCCTTGCTATCCTCAGAATTTCAAATAGAGTATTCCAGTCTACATTGGCAAAAGCTTTCTTCAGGCCTATAAAAGCTATAAATGTATGTTTTACAATTCCTTAACCTATCTTTTACGAGAAGTCATAGTGCAGTATTGCATCACCTGTTCCTACATTTCTCCAGAATCTTAAGTGCTCTTCCTGAGGTCAGCTTCTACCAGTTGTTCTATTCTTCTGTAAGGAATTCACGTAAGTATTTTTTAATCATGACTCATTAAACTAACAGTTTAGTAATATTCACAACTGTCAATACCTGCTTTCTCTGGAACTGGAATTATGTTGTTCTTAAAGTCGGAAGGTATCTTGCACACTAGATGAAACGGTTTTGTCATGGCTGGCTCTCCCATGACTATCAGTATTTCTGACGGAGTGTTGTCTACTCCAGGGGCCTTATTTCAATTTAGATTTTTCACTGCCCTATCAAATTCTCCCTGCAGTATCATATTTCCCATCTCATGTTCATCTACATCCTCTTCCAGTTCTACAGTATTGTCTTCTCCCTTGTATAGGCCCACTATGTACTCCTTCCAGCATTCAACTTTCACTTCTTTGCTTAGGACTGGTTTTTCATCTCAGCTTTTGATACTCATATAGCTATTCCTCTTTTCTTCAGAAGCCTCTTTAATATTCCTGTAGGCAGTATCTATAATTCCCCTAGTGATATGTTGTTCTAAATCCTTACATTTGTACTCTAGCCATTTCTGCTTAGCCTTTTTGCACTTCCTATCAATCTTATTTTTTAGAAATTAGTATTCCACTTCATCTGGATCATTTGCTGCAGTTTTGTATTTTCTCATTTCATCAGTTAAATTCAATATCTCTTGAGGTATCCAAGGAATTCTATTAGGCCCTGTCTTTTCACCTATTTGATCCTCGGCTGTCTTCACTATTTCATCTCTCAAAGTTACCCATTCATCTTCTTCTGTATTCCTCTAACCATTTCCTGTCAATCACTGTCTAATGCTCCCTCTGAAACTCAACAACCTCTGATTCTTTCAACTTATCCGTGTTCAATCTCCTTAATTTCCTACCTTTTTGCAGTTTCTTCAGTTTTAAACCTCTGTTCATAACCAATAGATTGTCCACATTCACTCCTGGAAATATCTTAAAATTTAAAACCTGGCTCTGAAATCTCTGTCTTACCATTACATAATCAATCAGAAACTCCTCAGTGTCTTCAAGTCTCTTTCACATACACAACCTTCTTTTATGATTCTCAAACCAAGTATTAGTGATCGCTAAATCATGCCCTGTGCAAAATTTTACCAGGCGGCTTCCTTTTTCATTCATTTTCCTTTTTACCTCCTCTTTCTTTAACTACTATCGCATTCCACTCCCCTCCACAATTAAATTTTCATCTCCTTTAACTCTCTGAATAATTTCTTTTAACTCATCATATATTTCGTCAGCATCTTTATCATCTGAAGAGCTAGTTGGCTTAAAAAATTGCACTACTGTGGTGGGTATGGACTTCATGATGAATTATGAGACAGAAATTCTGGCCATTACCTTCAGGAGGTGACAATTTGACATTGTTAATAGACACAAAAGAAAGTAAAAATGATAATACTATCCTAGGTTTTGGACCTATCAGTTCCTTCCTCGAGCAGGGAGGGTTAAAAGAGAAAGGCAGGTCTCCCAGGCCCCAGTGTGAGAGGAATCCACCTGTACTGAGTTTGAAGAAATAACGAATAGTTCTGAAAGCTATAAAAAGGCCATCATTGTTTATCAGCAGTAGTATGTATATAGTCCAATAAGAAGTTCAAATACATTTCTTAAGTACTGACATTTGAAACAACCATTTTTAAATCTATCTGCTGGTCCCTAGTAGTTTACCAAACCTTTTCTGCCCTAAACATTTCTTGCCTCTTTCTTCCATCTATCTTTCCATCTTTCTTCTTCTCTACACTTCATTTCCTTCACAATAAGTCTGAAGTCTGGGGTCTAATAAAAATACTGAATTATATTGTGTGTCTGCTTATCATAAACATCATCACTTTTAAGTTTATTGTAGAGATAGGACCATTCCTACAAGTGAACACTTGTTTCTCATGATGTTACTGCCATTGAATAACAGACTCTTACTTCCTACAAACACATCATGAATTGTCTATGAGTTTGGTAATGTTCATGGTACAGTGTCATCAAAAATTATTTACAAAATTTTGTGAGATAAATGCTATCTAGACACTAGATGTAGATTCACGGATGTATGTTCCATCTTTGCAGTTTATTTTCTGCCATACGTATTTCCCTTTTTTAATTTATGAAGCATCTTCAGTGACTTTTGTCCATTTTCTGATGACAATAACACAGTTTTGTGCCTACTAAATTGTAATGGATTGTACCATGGAGGGACATTATGTTACACAATAACAGAAAAATACATTTCTGGGTTGTACGCTGACTGCAAACTTTACTACGGTTTCAGAATACTAATGAACTACTGACAATACAGAAATATTCATTGCAAGCAAAAATATAATATAGACATGAAAATGGAAGCTCATTAGACTTTTCTCCACTCCTTCATATATGAGTTTTCAAAAATGTGGTAAAAGACTGCAAGTGTAGTGGAATTATAGATGTAGGTAAAGAGTGAACACCCTGGCACTAAAATAAGTAATCTCATTCTGGAATTTCATAAAGCCTATCAAATGACTATGTAGCCTGCATTTTAATATCAGATATCTCAAACAAATTTTTACCAACTTAAATTCAATTAAACAGTGACAAAAAGATCTTACTGATTTGTTGACAGACACACAAACAGTAGCAATAGCACAAGTTTTACTAAAGTATATAAAGTTTTACAAGGATATTGGACATGTGATCTCACAGTTTAAGAAGATATGTACAGGTAGTTGGATGTGGCCTTACAGTAGGAACAATTCCAGTATTTACCTGCAATAATTTTATGAAATCACATCAAGTCTAAAACAGGATGGTCAGACAGAGAATGCAGCCTCCAGTCCGTTTAAAACACTGCAACCACATTTCGTTTATCCCTAGTGTACAATACTGCTTTTATTATACAGTACTGCAGAGAAGCTATTCAATCATGTAAAAAGCTAGTGCTACATTATGCACTGATTTCTCAATACTGAGCAATGCACACACTACACACACATTATTTCATAATGTAACAGTACACCCACTATCAGCAGACATCATGATCATGACAAGTTATATACCATTGGAAAGCTGAGAAATCAATCTATTGGGTGGTTTATAACAAATTTGATTTCTTTTGATATTTTGTGAATGAAAAGCAATCATTCCATCAAGAAAAAAAAAACTCCAGAAATTGTATAATGTGTCAAGCAAGGAAGACAAAAAGTAATACATGGTATAAGTGTGAGAAATTCCCAGTCGCATTGCACATGCCTGTATTTTTTCGAGAACACCACATAAAAAAAAACTTCTAAAACAGTATTATATTCAATCCCTATCACTTCATAAATAGTCAGGACAGATTTATAAAGAATGCCTATCCAAAAAAATTATATAATTTTGATACAGATGTGTAAGACAAAATATGCTGGCTTTTTAAAAATTTAAACAGTAAATATAGGGCTGACTATGGGGAAAAATTTTAGTAAGTCAATGGATTAAAAGTTACACATTTTTGTCTACGACATCTGCAGAACTCAGTTTTTCTTGGGAAAGCAACTACCAGTCACCATTGTAAATGGAATTCACAATAACAAATTTTTTGTCTGTGTTTTCCCCTTCAACTCTTCAATACATTCATTTGTACACATAGTTTAAATGACAAAGTACTGACGTTCTGTTTTATGCACATACCTTGCTGTTGGCAAAAAGCAGACCAACTCCCTCAAGACACACTTGCAGTAAGCCACCTTCACCAGTTCGCATATCTTGTACTGGGAACTCCCCTCCAAGTTCTACTCCAGCCAGAGCACCACTACCTCTTGCTGCTGCCCGCTCCATTGCTTCTTTTATGCAGTAGTAAAGATCTTTACACTATGACAAAAAATATACATTTCATGATAAAATACAACTGTTAATACAAACACCTTAGAATAGTAAACCAAGAAAAGCAGAGCAAAATACGTGACTGCAACCATATACTCTGACAACAAAACTGGACTTGAAGAGGTAAGTTCAGAACATAAACTGACATGACTGTCCCAATTGATAAGCAATTTTTGAAGAGGAGACTATATAAAATCAGGTTAATAAATGATTACCAAGACAGACATAATAGCTATAAAATGCAATGAAATGTTTCCATTCTCCAGAATGTAATTTTTTTCAGTTCACATAATATGATAGTGATCTCATGACCTTTTTTTCATTTATTCATATGCAGTAGTCCTTTGGAATTGAAAGAGGAAATGGAGACATGGAAATTTCGAAAAATATTTCCTTTCCTATTTTTAGTAGTCAAAGAGGCATTTTTTACAACATTAATATTAAATCTCAATAATTCCTTGCTTTGCCCTGCTGGCTCATCTATGAACATTGGTATTCTGTGGTGCACTTTCCAAAAACATTGAAATTTCAAAATGTTCTTAAACTGGTCTTATTTTATTTTATTATTTCTATGACTACATTTTCTTAGTCTGTGTTAAACATTTTTGATTTGGATTAAAAATTAAAATTAATTCATCACACGAGTCTATGACAAATGACAGTGGAGACGGATAATTAAAAGATTCAAAAACACTGTGACGATTGCGTCTACAATCTTGGAACAAGGTAGCAAAGTAAGATACATTGGAACTTCACTGAACAGGAGAATTTAAAGCAATTTGGGGTGGATATTGAATAACAAATGTAAACAGTGGTACATAGAAACTTTGTCTGTGTCAGTACCAGTTCATTACACATTCTTTGTGTGTGTGTGTGTGTGTGTGTGTGTGTGTAAACTTGCAAATACACTCCATAAATAACTCATCCCTAAATAATGTATTTTTTGCCATGGATTAAAGAGATTATATCATACGGGGTTATTTGATGCTACAACTGCTGTTTGTGTAGCATGAGGTATGGTTTATTTATGTTGGGATGATTTGTCTAGGTATGAGTCATAAAGGTCCAATGCACTGGTTTTCACAGGGCCCTCTGAATGATTCTAAAGAAGAACTAATCAACAAAATTGTTAAAACAGAGTATATCACAGCAGCAAAGATTAATGTTTTGCAAAAATAACAGATATTGTCATTTGAAGCAAAAAAAAGGTTGCAAGGTCGTGTGCTCTATTATGAATATTTCTGAAACAAACCATATCTTAAATATATTTTTCTACTACATATGTCACTTCTAATTGGCGGGGGGGAGGGGGGGGGGGTAAGCCTGGTCTGCTGCACAGGAGCTTACATACCATGGACATTCGCATTAATGGAAAACAAGGTACACTTTCCTTTCAATGAATAGAGTTAAACTGGCCTACCTGTTCAAAGAGGCACCAACTACACTGCCAAAGATTTTGAGAGAGGAGAAGGAAGGAATAACAATCCAGCCACCCATCAACCACATCAAGATGAAGCAAAATGCTTGACTTGCTCAGGAAGACACATTCATTTTCCTGCGGGATACAGAGAAGACTTACCACGCTCTGCTCTCGCCAAGGGGGCTCCTGTAGCGACTACTACACACTGACACTACAATCAAAATGTGCGACAGTCACTTGCGTTGATGTTTGTGCGTGAGAGCAAAATGAAGGAAGAAGAGTGCCATCGTTATGCTGAGCGTTTGCACCGCTAGGGGTGCGGTGATTCGCCTGTAGTGGTGTGCCACATTTGCTCTAGAATAGCAGAGCAACTACCTATTTTTACTCTTTTTGGAGAGTTTGTGTGACTCTTGTTGTTATTGTAACACTTGTACACTACTGTGAATCTGGAGAGTTAATAAATCTGTTTGAAGTTCCATCTCGTCTTTCATTGTACAAAAGATCAAGTGCAGGATTTTCTCACATAGTTATACCTCCCATCAGTAACAATGATGCTTTGAACAATATCACTCTGAGTAAACAGTGATTTGTTGTTATTGAAATGATTTCATTGGGAAAACAAGATACATGTTATCATGTAACAGCTGAGATTCAAATTATGTGAAGTAATGAGTGGTACTTTTGGAATGGACAATGTTTCACATGTGCTTGATGCAAGTGTTCATTTGTTCTCAGACTGCGCAGCATCATGTAACACTACAATATGACATTTGGCTGTAAAATTATTAAAATTTGAGGAAATGTCAGTGGTGATATCATGTTTTGTGAATGCCCACAGGCATGCAAGTCCCTCTCTCTCTCTCAGTTATGGTGTACTGCCCCTCTCACTTATAGAGTCCTGCTTGCAAATGCAATGGTTTTCATATTATCAGGATCAGCCTCATCCACTTGGTACAGGTGTGCACCCAATGAAAAATTTGCTTTTGCACATGCCAAGTACAACTCTTTATTCAAGTCTTGATGTGAAAGTAATTGTGTATTACACAGTTGTTGTTTAATCTCTTCAAACTACCATTGCCATTCCTCAATCCACTGCAGAAGCTACCGGAGACAGTGAGAAAGAGCTCTTAAAACAGTATTGGCCCATACAAAAGCCAGAAGGTGTGTGAAACAATCTACACCAAAGCAGAAGATTCTATAGAGGATTATTATGAAAGGAACCTGTATTTAGATCAACCAATCAAAACAGAGGCAATAGCATCTTTGATTGTATGTAAATTCTTGATAACAGTTCGGGAAAGTTGCTGACATTTCTGAAGAATGATTGAGAAGGACATATTCTGAGGCACCAAGGGATCACGAATTTAGTACTGGAGGGCAGCGTGGAGGGTAAAGATCGTAGAGGGAGACCAAGAGATGAATACACTGAACAGATTCAGAAGGGTGTAGGTTGCAATAGGTACTGGGAGATGAAGAAGCCTGCACAGGATAGAGTAGCATGGAGAGCTGCATCAAACCAGCCTCTGGACTGAAGACCACAACAACAACAAAGTCAGCTTGGGACAAATAGATAAGTTGTATGAATCCTGAAGAAGCAAAAAATCCAAATATGATAGAGGGCTATATGGAAGCAGTAAGAGGAATGCTGGTACACAATTAATGGCCATCGACTGGATAAAGAGAACAACAGAAAATTTGAATGTGTTTTCTAGGTCACAGAGACTACTGCGGACAGCATGTTGGTTATGGACACCAGAGCACGGTTCGCACAACTACACAGTAAGTTTAGTCAGCTGACAGGGAAAAGAATGTAAGCAACACTGGCATGCTGTGGCATGATGGGAACAAGGAAAGCTAAATCTCAGATTCCTGAGGCAATCAAATCAAGAACAGATAATATAGGACCAGTGGTTAGGTCAACATGCAAGACTGAAGATACAGCTGCCTCAACTGATAAACGGATGCAGGAAAATAATGAAATGCCTGATGAGACCATACAGCCTATAACAGAAGCAGATATTTTTGGAACCAGGGAAGATGTTTAGTTTGACTCTAGTAGAAAAGTCAATGCTGTGCCGCAGAAGCTGTATATGAAATGGTTAGAGCACGAAAAAAGGACACCAAACTTACCATGGAATGGAATATGTATTATACTTTCTGCAGGTGCAAAAATCAAGATAATTAAAGAGAAAATCTTAATTACAATGAGGCTTTATGATGAAGATTATGATGTATAGGTACTTGTGGTGTCTGTGTTAGCAGTAGCCTTAGTATTAGGTGTTGACTGTTTGATGGACCACAAAGCTCATTTGACATTTTTGTAGAAGTGTAAATGAAAGGAAAGGAAGCTGTCATTGATTTTAAAGGGAGACCTGATATTAGGGAAATGGGAAGAGTCACTGTGTTATATTGTTTGTACAATTTGCAGTTAGCACTGCAGAAAACTGTAGAGGCAGATTCTGCAGCATTATGTAAGAAGCAATGGAGATAGAAAGGCAAGGCAGACAAAGAAGATCTTGAACTTGTAATTGATAGAAAATACAAATCACATAACATCAAAACTGGGAAACAGCTGATGGAGATTTGAAGAAGGCATCAGCAGGTTTTTCTCAAGTGAGCCAGAAGTAATAAAGAAGGCTGAATATAAGTTTCAAGTGAGAGAATGTGAAGCCTATTTTGAACCACCATGTGCAATCCCATAGTCAAAATGTGAAACAATAGAAGAGGAGATTCAGAAGATGTTACAGATGGGAATTACTGAACAGTCAACCAGAGAGTATAATAGCTGATTATTTATGGTAGAAACGCAACATCAGAAGTGTACTGGATGCATGTCCAGTGAACAAGGTAACAACTGCATAGTGGGAAAGACCCAAACTTTTAGAAGAATTACTCCAGAAGTTTATGGAGTGAAGGTGTTTAGTAGTATGAATGACATGTGGTCAGGATACTGGAAGATGCTCCTGCACAGGGATTCCAGGTAGTGCACAGCCTTGTTGTATGGAGGCAGTAGCTGTCAGTGCTGCATATTACCGTTTGGTCTAAAAATTTCTACCTCAGTATTTTTTAAGTCCATTAATCAAGGTGACCACATGAGTATGTGATATTATAATTACAAACTAGACTTTGGAGCAACATGTGACAATAACTGAAGAGGCACTTGTATATTTTGAATAGGCAGCTGTAACTGCAAATTTAGAGAAATTGGAATTAGGAAAAGATGAAATTAAGTTTCTGGAACACTTTATCAATGCACAGGGAACCTAGTTGGATGACTTAAAACTGCAAGCAACTAAGCATTTTCCAGTATCTCATTGTAAAAATCAGCTTAGAGTATTTCTTGGACTATCTGGATGTTCAGTTACTTACCAACCCTCATCTGATGAACTAATTAAAAAACAACGTGTTACAGCAATGGACTGAGGAATGTCAATGGGGATTTGAAGAAATTAAATGACAACTGTGTAATCTGCAAACACTTTCACACACAGACTTGAATAAAGAGTTGTACTTGGCCTGTGACAGACCGGATTTTTGATTGGGTGTACATCGGTAGCAAGTAGATGAGGTTCATCATGACTTAGTGGGAGCAGTAATACACCACAACTGAGAGACAGCACGTGTGATCGTGGGGGACTCACAAAATTTAGATATTATTTAACAGGTTGTGTTTCTAAGTGGTAATGGACCATAAGACATTGTCTTTTTTGCACAAACACAAACTATATCATGACTGCTTCACCAGATGTACATATTCCCTGCAAGAATACCAATTCAGTGTTATTTACTAACCTGTAAACAAAAATGCCATACTAGATGTACTTTTGAGCAAGACATCAAGTACTGAGGCTAAGGAATTGTGGAGTAATTTGTTCAAAGGAGTACAATATGAATCAGGTGTGACAATATTACCTAAGAATATTCAAGGGAAACAAAATGAGGATCCGGCATTGAAGAGTGTTAAGGTGAAGAATGTTGAAGATTAGATGGATAGATCACATAACTAATGAGGAGGTACTGAATAGAATTGGGGAGAAGGGGAATATGTGGCACAACTTGACTAGAAGTAGGATTAGGTTGGTAGGACATGTTCTGAGGCATCAAGGCAATCACCAATTTAGTGTTGGAGGGCAGCGTGGAGGGTAAAAATCATAGAGGGAGATGAAGAGATGAATACACCAAGCAGATTCAGAAAGATGTAGGTTGCATTAGGTACTTCGAGATGAAGATGCTTGCCCAGGATAGGGTAGCACAGAGAGCTGCATCAAACCAGTCTCTGGACTGAAGACCACAACAACAACAACAACAACAACAACAACGTGAAGTACATTGTGCAGGGTAAGAGACATTGAGGAAATACTATTTGATTCATCATTATGATTTTCAGTAACGCTCATTTTGGTCCAGACAAAAGTTGTATATTTTTTTAATGAAAAGAAAGATTTGTAAGAATCTCTGCATGTGTGGTGAATGAAGAAATACAGAAGTTTCATCATGAGCACAAGAGACTAGTATTGTATTATAGGCATTCAGTGTCAGAATACTGCCGAGTTGGAAGCCATGAAATCTGGTAAACATGAGAGTAAACATCATGTGGAGACCATCAAGCCCTATCATTGTGAAGAGACTAATACGATCATAGTTTCTAACTACTATGTAGTGTAACATAATTTAGTGACGCATGTGACTCTGTGGATAGCTATCTTTGTGCACTCACGGTTATATATTAAAATGTAAGAGCATTTTGTGTGTTTAGACCTATGAAATGAGTACACTAAAAAAAGAGTGAAACTTTTTGTAGTACTGATAAGTGGTATTATCCTACATAATCCAACAATCTGCTATGGTCTGTATACATATGGTACTAAAATTTGTTTCATGTACTTATTTTTGCTCTGAAGTAGCAAGATGGTTCAAGTTTCCATTTTGTAACTAAAGTCTCACAACATGTTTCCACGTTGGAGTGTTTTTCCCTGACATAGATATTACTTACTTTTTTATTGTATGAGCACAATATCTGTGATGTTCAAGGGTTCACTGACAATTCCTCTTAGCTACTCAATTTCATTTGCACTGCTTAAATTAGCTGAGTACAGTGTAAGGACTACTGCTGCTGGACATAAGCTAAATGTATGATTTACAGGCCAGGAGTAGGTCAGTACTGATGGGGCACAGCCACATTGTTTCATGTATGCTATAGATGGAGGACCATAAGGTGAAGAGGACAGTCTGATGAATGGGTACTGTGGTTGTCATATGCTGTAACAGCATCTGTAGCCTGCAACTGTGAGTGGGCAGTGCCATAATGCAACAGCCCCTCCCCAATTATCTGTCTAATGAGCATTGCAAAGGTGCAGTACTATGAATTACGAACATTTTTCTTGTGAGGGAGGACTGTCAAGCTGATGTGAGAGTGCATGATTTTTTTTTTAGGTATATTCGGTGGTGTATAACATGACTGCATCCTTTGTAGTGCTTATGTAAGCATTTTATTTTTTAAGGACTTAAGGACTTAAATAATGCTGTGCTTTCTTATATATGCTATCTTTTGTCTTTGTGATGTAAAAACTGATCATATTATGATTTATGTTTTGTTTTAACCTTCATGATATTACTATGTGGTCATTATCTAGTTAGATCTGTATCTGTGAGATGGACTAAATCCCCCTTCCCTCTGAAATAACCTCTATCGGAGGGACCTTATTTCTTGCTTTTACCAATTCTCTTCCAGAATCCAAAAACATTTCTGTGCGAGAATGTAAGCACAGTGTTGTATCACTCCCTTACCTGCTTGCCTAATATTTATTTATTTTATTTCGAGTATGGCATTTAAGTACATAATAATACTATCACAGAGAGCTTGTTTCTTGCTTTTCCTGGTTCTTTTCTAGAATTTGAAAACATTTCTATGCAGGAATGTAAGCATACTGTAGTATCTCTACCTTATCCACATGCCTACATCAATAATCACCTCTCTGTGAAGTGCAGAGCACAATTGATGAGAGGCATTTTTGGCTTCCGTAATGTGTATGTGCTTTAGTGCTGACAGTTTGCTTGCAGAACACAAATTACAATATTTTGTTGGAGTAATTAAAGTTTTTACCATGGAAGTTGTGTACTTTGCATCAGTGTTGATTGCTCACTTTTGGTGATTTATTTGAGAATTTACAATTCCAAAACTATGTGATAAATTCCAAGAAAACAGTAAACTGCATCATGATGGTTACAGAACAAGTAATGTGGACTTGATTAGATCTGATTGAACATTCTAACACATCAGGCAAAACCTCACGAGCATAGATACCTTTTGTTCAGACTTCATACTGCTAAATCCTGAAACTGCGTTGTCACAAATAGTCATGAGTACGCTTGTGAAAATAATAAGTAATGGCACTAGAATGGATGATGGTAATTGCAAGATTTGTGCTGCCAGTCTAATTTGAACAGTAGTTTTCTGTGTTTGTGTTCCAAGTATTTGAACTGAGTGATTAATGTTTCAACAACAGACTTCAATATACTTTAACTACACCGCTGAAGTGCCAATAAATGATCTCAAAGATAATATGTTAAATCAGTGTAAACAGTGCAGCTTACTTTATGGTCATTGTACAATGTATTTTAATATCTATCAGTTGCTCATATCTGTCATTGTGTGGGTAGTTTCCCAGCCTGTGATAACTGATAGCATTACAGGTTTCTACCTTTAGCTGGCAGAGGGAGAAGCAAAAGGACAACTGCCACAGGGAAACTAGGTACTTTGGATTTACAAGTGTGATCGTAAAACATTCAATCCTTGTACCTGTACTTATGAAACTTTGTGCAGCATTTGTGAATGAGAGACCAAAAATTATAGTTATTTTGATGCCTGGCTGTGTTACAATGTGGACACAACCAAGAAAATTGACATAAATATATAAAGTTATAAGGTCGAATTTCGTGATAGTGGTGCATTAGGGAAGATGCTTAGAATATCAACCAAACAGCTAGTAAACTGATCTACAATTATTGACAAATTAATCCATGCAGATCTGAATAGACTGTGGCAAGGCAATTAGTCTAAGACTATCAGAAAAAGTAACGTGTACAATATCTTTGTTTTCTAAACTCATGTTTTCTTTGTGTACTTGGTTTTCCACAGTGTCCAACATAGCGAGTATCTTCTTGTTAGTGTTGCATGTATTCAGTTCACAGTTTAATACGGTGTGTGGTTTTAATATTGTTCACACTTCATCGCAGACTAGCATTCCCAAAAGTAGTGTCCCTAAAGAAGGGGATGTGAGTATCTTCTTTTTAGTGTTGCATGTATTCATTTCACAGTTTAATACAGTGTGTGGTCTTAATATTGTTCACACTTCATCGCAGACTAGCATCCCCAAAAGTGGTGTCCCTAAAGAAGGCGATGTGCAACAAACAACACATCACACACGGGGATACTCAGCTGGCCACTATGGATGCCACTCCTGTTAAACAATTCAGAGGAAGCAATTTCTTTTCCTCAAATGCCAACAAATGTTGGACAAGTGCTGGGTCACTACATGATTTGCAGCCCATTGACAATTCATTGATTAGCTGCATTGCATCCACTGAATGAGAATGAAGTTTCAGTAAACTGTTACAATTTCTAAGTAATTATAAAAATATATTCTGGGTTGGACACAAAAAAATATGGCAAGCCTATCCATACATCTTTTAATTTCACATTTACAATTTTATCATAGTATCATTGTTGATTTAACCAAAAAAGGACTAATAGTTCCATAAATGCTGCCAATTGCTGATGCATTAAAATTAATTTACAGCTATTTTTGTCTTAACTCATAATTTTTACTGAACGCACATGCTTATAATGTGAGAAAACTTTTAACAGTGAAAGGCAAAGACATCTGAGACAATAAAACAGAACACCATCTAATAGAATAAAATTACTGTAATAACTGAGATAAGACTTTAACTTATACTGTATGTATACAACATGAAAATGTATTTTATAATAATCAGAGGGAATACAGTCTACATTGGAAAGCCTTTGAGAAGTGACTGCAGTAAGTCAGTAGCGCATTGCTTCCATATCCAAACTATGGGATCCTACAAGTCTGTGTGTTAAGATTTCACAATTAATATTTATTTAAAATGCAGGAACCTACATTTTAATATTAAATACTGTATTGTTTGAGTTTCTACTAACCTTTTTTGTATAATATTTATGCAACTGTGTCTGACCACCATTTCGTCTCCAAAGGCACAGCACCTTGTTTTTTGGGCTGTATGTCATGTTAACAAGCCGTTCGAACCACCACCGCTCAACAATTGTACCATTCACAGAACGCAAGACAAGTCCATCTTCACGAACTTCAAGGAACAGTAAATCACCAGAAGGATCTACACCTGCATGAACTGTAAAGCTTTGTCGGTGCATCTGTCTGGAGCCCAGTGGCTTCAGATCAATGTCATTGCCATGCTGTAAAAGTAATATTGAGAAAAGTGCTTCAGCTCTGTATGTTCAATATGCTCATATCACACATTTCTTGCATGTTTGTAATGTTAAGTTCTATCTATTTACAAGGTTGTACAAAGACTTAATTATTTTATTTTAACAATAACTCAACTTAATTTTCTTATAAAATGTAAAATAATTTGTCAAGCAGATAGCATTTTAATTTGGTTATAGTAAATTTTATTATCTGTTCAACTCTACAGATCACAGTATAAAGGTTCAGAGCTTTTTATCTCTGCACGATCACCCCATTCTGTAATGGATGAGTAATTTATAGTATGAGTCATTTTTCCTTTCACTGTTATGCCTATATGATGGTTTCTTTATTTCTTTAGATGATTCCACATGCCATAAGGAGGACATTGTATAGTGGTGCTGTCAGAATGCCAAATTAATTTCAAGAACTTTAAGTAGGAACACTATGTATTTTGATTTAATGTTTTTGTGCAATAAATGCTTTCTTTTTCAATGTAGAGTTGGCCCAAAAGATTGTGTACTATGATATTATGGGCAAAAAAAAGTTTTTTTCATTTACATGTCCAAAATCTGTTCTTACTCATGACACAAAATTAGAGAACCTGAGTATTTCAGACACTGCATAACTAATTTTCGGTTCAACTTTCATCAACGGCCACACTTGAAAATTTTGTAGTCTCCTTCTCACTCATGAGTTTTCTTTTAGGGTATTTGTTAATGCAAAAAGTGAGGCACCAAATCATGTGGAGAATGAAATAGAATGCTCTGTTTTTAATCAAAGTTGAGTGATACTCAGTTTCAAAGAAACAGTTCACTGTTTTCGAAGAAAATAAAAAAGAATTTTTATGTCTATCACATCATCCTCTAAAATGATAAAAACGTGCTGAAGCCAACTTGTCTCCCAAAACATGTGACAGTATCTTGACTGTTCACAACATATACAAGTGCCAGTATATAATTCATATGGTCTCTGGGACTCCTTACACATAGGAAGGTGCCTTTAGCAGAAAATTTTTGCAAAATACATGAAGACTTACAAATGATTACTGCTGTGTGCAGGAGCTGGCATCTGACTCTCAAGATAATGCAACGCAAAGCCCATAACCAGATAAAAAAAGTATGATATTCTTTAAATGTGCCAACATAAGTAAGCCATTAGAGTCAATGAAATCAGTTAAATATGCAAGGGGCATGGCAGCATGTTCATTGTCCAGGAGTCACCAGCAGGTATCCTTAGTGCGCACAGTGATGAAGAGAAAAACAATGTTCTGTGCTACATGTCATCTTACTCAAACTGTATGTAAATCAAAGAACGATGTTTAACATGGACCAAATCAATAAGACAGTTCACCTGCTAAGACACTGACTTCATGTTCAGGAGGATGGAGTTTGCTCTGTCCAGCCATCCTGGTTAAGGTTTTCTGTGGTTTTCCTAAATAATTTCAGCCAAATGCTGGGACGGTTCCTTTATCGAGGCCATGGCCAACCACCTGTCCTATCCCCATAAAAAAGGGTACCCCCCCCCTCTCTCTCTCTTTCTCTCTCTCTCTCTCTCTCTCTCTCTCTCTCTCTCTCTCTCTCTCTCTCTCTGTGTGTGTGTGTGTGTGTGTGTGTGTGTGTGTGTGTGTGTGTGTGTGTGTGTATTCTGAGTTTTTGATTTTGATTTTGATCGTATTACCATCACAGTTCCTATATTACTGTGGGATGATGCTTGGATGAATAAGCAAGCAAATAAATTTATCAGTTTTCTTTATTAATACAAACAGGAATTTGACACAGTTTGCTGAGACTTGTGTTTTTGCAAAGCTTGATTTCAAATTGTGGTAGGAAAGTCCTTGACGAAAATAGATACTGTAGAATTAAAGGAGACCATTCACCAAAAGAAGAGGCACTTAGTTATCGATAGGTACACAAGAGAAAAAAATATGTTAGTTTTCAGAGTTGTCCTTAGACAAATTAGAGTTAAATATGCAAACACACATGCGCTTCTGCACACGCCTCGCCTTGCCAAGTATGAAAACATCCAACTTAGAGATTTTCCTGAAAAACAATATTCTGTCAGTTTTTGGAGCAGCAGGTCATGATTTACAGTGTTGAAGGCTTTACTAAGTCCACAAAAGATGCCCAATGTGCACATTCTGTAACATAGATCTCAGCTTACTTTCATGACCATTTACTGCATGGGCTGTGCAGCAGCCTTTTCTGAAACCATACTGACTGTGTAAAAGAATGTTGTGGGATAAATTATAATTTCACATATTACTGAAAAAATGGGTAACAATGAGATAGGCCTATAGCTTCCCATTTCATCTTCTTTGCCCTTTATACAAATTGGCTGAACTTTAGCATATTTCAATCAATCTGGGAAACACCCTTCTTCAAAAGACTAATTGATTATGAGAGAAAGTGAATCTGCAATACAAGGTGTACAACTCTGCTTCCTCCCTTTGCCGATAGATGGTTACAACAGTAAGTAGCGGTCGAAAGAAACAGATCACAGACGTTAGGCAGTTAGCTTGGACCTTGGTCAACAGAACCTCATTCAAACATCAGTTGATTTGTGTCTGCATCATAAAGTTGTTCTTGATTTAAAATGTTAGTTTACAAGCCTAATTCTTGTCATTTGCAGGAGGTGGTACTGTTTTGTTCCAATATGAAGAAAACAGCAGCTGAGTCTCATCAGATACTCTGAAGTACATATGGTAAGGATGTTATTAGTGAAAGAATGTGTCATGATTGGTTCCAACATTTCAAGAACGGTGATTTTTACGTTGTAGGCAAGCATAGTGGTGGAAGAGAGAATGTTGTCAAAGATGCAGAATTGGAGACATTGCTGAGTGGAGACCCATGTCAAACTCAAGAAGAATTGGCCTGATTAGTGGGAGTGACACAGAAAGCCATTTCAAAACATCTCAAGGCTATGGGCACGATTCAGAAATAAGGAACTTGGGTCCCATGTGAGCTGAAACCAAGATATGTTGAAGGACGTTTGTGTGTTTGTGAACAGTTGCTTCAGAGGCAAAAACGGAAAGGATATCTGCATTGCATTGTAACCAGGGACAAAAAATGGGTTCATTATGATAACCCTAAATGCAGAAAATCTTGTGGATATCCCGGCCATGATTCCACACTGATGGCCATACCGAATATTCATGCGTCCAAAATCGTGCTCTGCATTTGGTGGGACCAGCTCAGTGTCGGGTACTATGAGGTGTTAAAACCAAGTGAAACAATCACAGGTACTCATTATTAAATGAAATTAATGCATTTGAGCAGAGCATCAAAAGACAAATGGCCGAAATACAGCAAGAGGCATGGTAAAGTTATTTTGCAGCATGACAATGCTCAACCCCGCAAGAGGTCAAAAAGTACTTGGAAACATTAAAATGGGAAGTCCTACTCCACCTGCCATATTCTCCAGACTTTGCCCCCTCTGACTATCACCTGTTTAGATCAATGGTGCAGGGCCTGGCTGTCCAGCATTTCCAGTCTCATGAAGAAGTCACATATTGGATCGATTCGTGGATCGCTTCAAAAGATGAACAATTTTTTCAGTGCAGGATTTGTAGACTGCCCAAAAGATGGGAGAAAGTAGTGGCTAGTGATGGAAAATAAATACTTTGAATGATACATGTGTAACCAATTTGTTTCATTAAAGCCTCAAATGTTGGTGAAAAATCGGCAGAAGCAAAGTTGTACACTTTGTATTATAACAGAATATTTTTATTATCCCAGTGGGAATCTCATCCCAACCCATTGGGTTAAAATTTTTTTTGGGACATTCTACTTTTGGTATCATCAGAGCTGGAAATATGGAAAAAACTTAAAACCAGAGGAACTTCTCTCTGACATACTAGGATTTGTACTTGGTAGTAAGCAGTCACCAATTTTATTGCAACTAATGAAGAAGTCATTGAAGGATTCACAAATGGTGCTGGGATTGTAACAGCTCTACCATTTATCATTAATTTAGAGGGGCATTTTCTGTCCATTTCACTACCAACTTCACTTCTTGTGATAGGATATTTGCAGTGGTGTCAGAATTAAACTGGGGTAAAACTGTAGAAACTAAGTTCAGCATTTATGTGTTTGCTTTGATAATTCCAGTTTCAATCACTGTCTTGTCCATGAGTGTCTGGACACTAGCTTTGGTACCACTTACAGTCTTTCAAGATGAGCACAAATTATTATCGTTTTGAGAGACATCCTGCAATAATATTCTGCCATAGTAGTCATTGAAAGCTTCGTGCATTGCCCCTTCACAGCCAAATGCATTTCATTTAGCATCTCCCTATCTGTAACCCTATGCTTTGTTTTACACCTTTTATGCACTAGTCTTTGTTTCTTTAGTAGTCTCCTTATAGTAACTATATACCATGGAGGGTCCCTCCTATCATGAACTGTTCTACTAGATAGTTACCTAGTTAGTGAAAGGTGTAATTTAGCAGTCTCAAATCTCTTATTGGAATGTGTGATACACAGCTTTTAATGTATTATTGGGTACATGTTATTGGTTATTGCACTACCTTACGATAACATTTCACATTTATTATCCATTATTTAATGTTGTGTGGAGAAACTGCACATTATCTACCTACTGACAGCAAACACAGCACATCTTCAACAGAAATAAAAATTTTAATAATTTGTAATAATGTGTTTATGAGTTTAGAGTGAGCTAAAATAAAATTGCTCGAACGGCTCACGGGTGAACTGCTGGTCCATAGTGTCCAACGGGCAGTACACCCATGGACTGTTCGAGCAAGAAATACGCCAGGAGAAGTTGAAGAATCACATAAAACTAAATTGTTAATTCAAAAGGACATTAATTAAGTTTTGTAGTGCAGTTATCTTTATATAAAATTATCCTTTTTAGAGTTTCAGAATATGGGCATATTAATATCAAGATAGTTTAGTAACATATAACACAAAGTACAAAGCAACTTACTGAAAAACAAATGTTATTCTTAAGTGAGATGTGTAAATGTTAGTAATCAAAAAGACTGCATTATTTAGTGGAAATTTGGTTTTTTATAACTAAGTGTTTACTGCATATATTTTATGGAGTTTATATTTGGAACACTTGGTAGTTTACAAAACTATATGTTCCAATTATATTTAAGTTTTCCCTTAAGCATACTGGCACACACCATCTTGAAGTTGAATCTCTTTTGTCTGTGTTTGCTTACAAATAGATTTATTATTGGATGGAGTCTGCCTAGAGCAAAACACAAAATAAGAGCTCACTGATGATGCTGATGCATAAACTTCAACAAAACATGTCAGGGAAATAGAAGAAAACACAAAATTGTGTTTTGCTCAAAGTGCACCCCCTGCAACAAAATCTGCTTCTGTATAAGTTTTTCTCCGCCATTAATGACATAAAATGCTGTTTATAATTATACCTAAAACTGACTACATTAGTAAGGCTTTATATAAGTGTCCATGGCTGTAACAGCAGAATGAGTGGCAGCTAATTGGCAGTAGTTAAGGATGCTCATAGAAAGCTGTACAATAGAGTAGCAGTTGTAAAAGTTTGTTAATGGCAGTAAGCTGGACTTATCAGTTAAATTAAGTCAGTTCTTTTTCTTTTTTTCCAAAAAGTGACTCTCTGTGACTCACAAAGAGGATCCAACATTTTTCAAAAGCAAAGATTACAGTGAAAAAAATTGACAATAGTATATAAATGAACCCCAATTACACAAGCTAAGAATTGACATTAAAGTAGCATTTCCTGATACAAGTCGCCTCCATAGCTGAGTAGTTAGCATGGCTGATTGCCATCCAAAGTATTAGGGTTCAATTCCTGTTACTGCCACAGATTTTTCATTGGTGACAGTACTGTAACAGGTTTCACTCAGGCTCGAGATGTCAACTGAGGATCTACTTGAATGAGAAGCAGTGGCTCAAAGGTCAGCAAAGCTGACAATGGGCAGGAGAGTGGAAAACTTCGAGGAGGAAGCCCTGTCGTCATCTGAATGGAAACCTACTTGCTTATTCCATTACGTGGACAACACGTTCGTCATCTGGCCACATGGTATGGATAAACTCCTTGACTTCCTTACACATCTAAACTCCATACACCCCAACATCAAATTCACTATGGAGACTGAAACGGAGGGTAAATTACCTTTCCTTGACGTCTTGGTCAGGAGAAGGGCTGACGGCACCCTAGGTCATGGGGTGTATCGAAAGACAACACACCCTGATCTGTATTTGCACGCAGACAGCTGCCACCACCCTTCACAGAGGAATGGGGTACTACAGAGAGTCTACTCCAGGAATTGGAACATCTGAGAACTGTATTTCGAAAAAATGGGTACTCAGAGTGGCAGATCCAACGTGCTCTCCGCCCAACCACTGCATCACAACCTGTTGAGATGGATGAAGTCACAAGGGAGGAGGTAGGCACTGCATTTATTCCATACACAGGAGCACTCTCAGGGAAAATCGCCCACATTCTGAAGAAACACTGGGTCGGAACTGTGTTTTGTCCTCCGAATAAAAATCGTGCACTGATGGGGAGCGCCAAAGATGACCTCGGTTTGAGGAAGGCCGGCGTGTACCAGATTCCGTGTCAATGTGGCAAGTCATATTTTGGTCAGACAATGCGTACCGTCGAGGATCGATGCCGTGAACACCAGAGGCACACTCGACTGATGTATCCGAGCAAGTCGGCGGTCGCTGAACATTGTTTGTCGGAAAATCACGCTGTGGAGTGTGACCGCGCGAGGATTCTGGTATAGACGTCGAGATACTGGGACAGCGTTGTTAGAGAGGCCATCGAAATTCGCACCAATAACGACCTCATAAACCGTGACTGTGGCTATAATCTTAGCAAGGCTTGGGAACCAGCAATTGGGTTAATCAAGAGTAAATCGAGCAAACGCATAGTTGTGACGACCACGGTGGACAGAGCCATCACACCGACGTCATCTCAGACACCGTCGCAATCTGTTCCATTGCGCTACCGTGGCGCGGGGTGCGGACGGCGGAGGGAGCGCGCCGCGGGCGGAGGGTATTTAAATCGGCCGCCGCCGCGACCGAACCCAGTTCCCCCTGAGCAGCCATAGCGTACGGATCTCCGTGCCGGCACGTTCACAGGACCTAAGTCCGTCAGTTCACCTGATGATGGCGACATGTTTGATCACCGAAATATTGTGCCTGTTGGACACTATAGACCGGCAGTACACCCGTGGATTTTTTGATGAGTATAGCTTTGGTTTAACTTTGATCACCCTCTCCTGCCCCAAGAATTGTATGATTTGCTATATGTCCCAGTTAGTAGCTTTCTATATCTAGTATTATGTGAGCTCAATGATTTTAGTGCTATCACCTGTATGGAGCATTTCTTTGGATCCTACACTGATGCTTTCAGGTCCCCTACAGCTATTGTTAACTGGGATGGATGGTGAGTCACCTACTTTATAAAATCTTTGTGTGTGCTCCACACACAGTCAGCTAAATGGGTAGCAGATTCTGATGAGCCATGTGCACCAGACCCATTGGAGGCTATACTGTTCTCACTCCAAAGGCTGAAGACCAGGAAGTTACATCCTACCTTGTTACAGAACCTTTGAAGAATATGGCTCAATTTTTCAACTCAACTCAGAATGAGGGGGCCATGATCAGTCCTGGAAACAGTACTGCAAATTTTCAGCATCTCTGGAAATCTGTGAGCAATGCCGGTCCTCTCAACTTTCTCTGGCAGTCACTGGAATGATCCAAGTATGATTTTGGAGCCCATATAACAGGCATTGTTTGTTCCAATGGGCATCACTATCTGCACCCAGTTCCCTCAAGGACAGCTAGAACAGTCTCTTAAATATTTTGAATGAAGCCCTCGAGCATGTACAACGAGTGCACCTGCTGTTCATTACCATTCCTTGTTGCCATTTCCACAATGGGTACCATCATTTACCATACATCTGAGCTGCCGACAATTAATAGATGCCTAACCTTTTTTTTGCATTTGACTCCTATTGACACAGGACACAGCAGGTTTGGCAAAAAGTAAAGCGAGCCTCAGCGGCTCAGTTTTGGTTTCAGTAAAAGACAGCATCTTGAACTTATTGGTTATGGGGACAGGTACAACAGCCTCCGTTCTTCCTGGTTTCTATCTTCTCTGTATAACCCTTACAAAGACATATCACTCACAGTGTAGTAAAAATTTGCGATAGACTTATACTTCCCATAGGGATGACAGGATCCGTAGGAGAGGACTGTACTTGAGATATTTGGTAGCACAGGTACACAATTCTTGGGAGTTGTTACAATCCACCTATTCATCACAGCTTCCAATCACTTGACAACAGTCAAGGTGATTTCCACTGTTTACGAATGTCAACTAACACATCCTGTGTTTGAGAACAGCATCCACAATGGGGCTGCATTGTGGCTGGTGCAAAGTTTTACAGAATAGTAAAAAATAGTTTTAAAAATAAGCCTGCTGCTTCTTTATCAGTTCCTGGATCTGTTAATCTAAAACCATTACTAATTCCCTTTGAGAACTGAAGCAGTTAATATGTAAAACAAGATAGTGCAACAGAAATTGACAATATGATATTAGATCCAACAAATATTAGTAACTTAACTGTGAAACCAATAGTCGATTTTTTTCTGAGCATGCTCAGATGATAACAGTAACAGACACAGACTCGTCAGGCACTTGTCATGGAAGGAAAGCATAGACTCCCAGAATCATAAATAATGGCTCAGTCACAGTGTTTAGAGAGAAACTATGGGAGGAGTGCTGAGGAGAAATTTATAAGGTAGACAGAGCAGATGGAAAACATACTACAACAACATTTTGGGACATCTTTACGTCTAATACAAACAAGAGTGAAACTGAACAGATGGTTAAAATATCCTGTACTGGGATGGGAAAGCTCTACCACATTCAGAGAACAAGCTGTAGTCAAGAACCAAAATGCCATTGCCTCCAGTGTTGTAGAATCCTTTAGTCCTTTACTGAGAAAGTGACACACATTGCGCCTTGCTCAAAAAAATAAAACACACCAAGAATGGGATAAAAACTACTTGGAACATTGTTAAACAAGAAACCAACAGAAATATCAATCAAACTGAAATTTAACCTCCAGAAAATACAGTAAGTCTGACATAAATCATGGCACTTTCAAATCGCTGGCCACCAAAATCAATCATTACTGTCCCACAATAGCAGTAAACATTGCACCCACTAATAAAAAATCAAATAGAGATACACTGTCTTGTGCAGACATTGCATGCATCACTAATGACCGTTAGTTTAAAAAAATACAATATTCTAAAGAGATTACTAAATTCATTAAGTTGCTAAAAAAGGTTAATTTTTGGAACAAAGTATTAAAATCAACAAACCAACCTCAAGTTATCTTTGTAATCAGTCATGGCTTATGGCATATTTCCTGACAGATTCAAATTCTCTGTAGTAACACCCAATCTACAAAAAATGAAGATAACCAAACACTTTCTAATTACTGACCTATGTCACTCATACCAGTATTTTCAAAAGTGTTAGAGAAACAGATCTATTCTAGAATACTGACTCATTTAACTTAGTAGCGTTTGTTAAATGCATCACAGTCTAGCATTCATCAAGCAGTACAAGACCTGTCTTGAAGCCCTAACAAAAGCCAAACAAGAAAAAATATCCTGTTGGTGTATACTGTGACCTTTCCAAAGTTGCTGAATACGCAGCCCAAAAAACTCTACTTGTCAAAATTACATATTATGGAATGAATGGCATCCCTATAAAAAAATGTGATTTCTTATCTTCATAACAGAAAGCAGTGTCTCCTTGACACACATTGTCACAAACATGAAATAATCTCATAAAGCACAATCATACAACGTGTGATCTTACAAATATCAGTATTGGACAACTATTGTTCTTGACCTACACAAATGATCTTCTGATGACATTAAATGGCAATTCAGAACCTGTAATGTCTGCATATGACACAAGTGTCAATCAACATTAAAAGAGTCCAAATTCAATCTTAGGAAAACAGCTCATATGACAACTGAACAAGCCTACAAGTAGTTCAAATCTAACAGTTTAAGTGGTAATCTCACAAAAACTCATAAAGTTTCATAATGCAGTCAAATGACCTGCTAGCACTGAAAGTCATATAGTAAACTGAACATACCATGTAAAATTCCTTGATGTCCATTTGGATCAGTAGTTAAATTGTGTCAACAAATAGATAAACTAATCAATGAGTTTAGGTCACATTGGACCACTTGAGTCATTTCATGTTAACTTTCTCTATGAAGATTGGACTATTTGCTTCTTGCACTAAGCCCAGTACTTTTTCATTCATTCCGAATGCAATTTTATTAACTCGTCTGAAATCCCTACCGGTATTCTGTGCGTCACTTCTTTTGAAAATTTACGATTCATAAGGAGAGTGTTAATTTTATTTTTGTTCTCTGCATCAGTAATTCTGAGTCCAACTGCTTCAAGATCTTGCTGAATTTCTTTGACCCACTGTCTCCTGTCTTCTTTCCGAGACTTCTCACCACTAGTTGTTTTAAAGTCCTGTTGTCAGGCAGTTGTAAGACATGAAAGAAATATGAGATTCTTTTCTTCTTCATTGTGCTGGTGATTGGGTCAATCTCACAATAGACAGTTCCATTAGGGAGTATTCTCCAGACTCCGTCAACCTGGTGTTTTTTTATTGATGCATGTTCTGAGAATTCTTTGTTCAGTCTTGAGGATTTGATCAGTTCTTCTCTCATTTTTAATTTGGAATAGAGTTTCACAACCATAAATTGTTTCCAGGATGGTTACAGGTTTGAAATGTTGGATCTTAGTGTCTATTGACAGGCATTTCTTATTATATGTTGACCAGGTTAGAAATTGTGCTTTTTCATTTTGTTGGTTCTATTTATCCATGTTGCTTTCTCATCTAAGCTGTGCAAAATAATTTCTCCAAAATATTTCAGTTGTAGAACTATGTTAACTGCTTGATCATTTACGAAGATTTGATCTATGTAAAGAGGTTTCATGGGCATGATATCAGTTTTCTCAAAGGATATTTGTAATCCTATTTTGGAAGCAATTTTCTGGAGACTTGTGATTTGAGCATGAATTTCTTCCATGTCAAGGGTTAAGACAGCTAAATCATCAGCAATCCCAAGGCAGTTTGCTCTTATTGCTAGTTTTCCTCCAATTTTGATTTTACATGGATTTTCTTTTTGCCAGATTGTCATCAAGTAATCGCGGGCCACACTGAAAAGCAAAGGGGACAGTCCATCACCTTGTCTGAGTCCTGTTCTTATTGTGAAAACCTCTGATGTTTCTCCTTTAAACTTGACCTCTGAATTTGTGTTAATTAAAGTTAGCTGAATGACTCTTACCAGTTTGGGATGCCTCAAGCAGAAACCTTGCCAGTGCCCTTGGAATTCATACATTTGCTTCCCACAATATTTACTCTTTAGTGGCTTTTGTAGCTGATAAAAAGGTTTCAGCTGAACTTTTGTCTACAAAGTCATAAAACTTATTTTCAGGCAGTATTTGGCTTCTTGCCTAGGGTTCAGAGTGGAGTAGTACTCTGGCACAAACTTATTCAACACTCTGCCATCTAGCATAGACCAGCAAACTGAGAATACCAACCAGTTCAAAAAAGAATGAAAAATATACCTCATGTGTCAAAATTTCTACAAATTACCTGAACATACAGATTCAAGAATTGAAAATTCTGTTAACTAGAAGGAAAGTTGTAGTGTTCATGGTAATGCTCATGACAAGTAGTACTGTACTGTTGACAGTATTTTTAGTCATATCTTGTTTGCAAAATATAAATTTAATCAAGTAAATATTAAGCTACTAATTGACAAGGTAGCAGCCTTTTCTCAAAGAAGTAGCTTCCTTTCTAATTTACTAGATAAAATTTAGCCAGTACAATCATGATTAGCATTAAGCAGTACAATGCAGTTTTTTTAAATACAGTCTACAGATTAAGTTTCTATAATCTGCAAGTCTTCTTTTAATTGGCTCACTCCACTTCCATTAGATTCTTCTTCTTAATGGGGCTATGAAATACTGTAGCAACAAACTCTGAAAAACTGGATGCAATTACAAAGGCATAGCCAGGAACTAGTCATCTGGCTGCAATAAATATCAAATTATGCTATAGCTGCTGAAAGACAATTTTAGCCACTCCTAGAGAATTAGTTTAATATACTTTTTGTTCCATAGATCTACTGCGAGGAAATCTCCAAGGATGTAATGGATGTCATAAAATAAGGATACATAATGCTTTCACCCTACGAATCATGGAGCTATGTGAGGTGGGGTGGCTTGCATGTCTCAGTGATACAGATAAGACACACTGCAGCAACAACTATGCTGGAGGGGTGTCTGTGGTTCAGTAGTTGCAGGGGAAATAATCTGGATGATTGACAGACCACAATAAACTGCATGACTGACAGACCTGTTTTTGTAACGTTAGCCAGTATGACATTGCTATGCTGTTACAGCCAACAACTGAAAACAGGGGCAAACTAAGCAGATCGTATTTCCATGAGGGCATGCAGCTCTACTGTAAAGCTTAATGATAATGGTGTTGTCTTATATAAAATGTTCCAGAGGTAAAATAGTCCCCTAGCCATATCTCTGGGGAAAGACTATTCAACAATATATTGCCATCAGAAAAAACAAACTGACATTCTACAGGTCAGAATGTGGTATGTTAGACACCTTACTTGGACAATTACGTTACAGAATGTAAAAAGGGAAATGACCACAGTGAACTTAGGTGTTGTAGGAATTAATAATATATAGTGAAAGGAAGAAGAGAACTTGTGGTCAGATGTGTACATGGTAATAAAGACAACAGAAAATAAAGTATGGCAGGAGTGTGACTAATAATGAAACAGAAGATAGAAATGTTGGTGAGCTACTATGAACATCATAACACTTGCTTTACTGTAACCAAGATATACACAAATACCCACCACAGCAATACAAGTTTATATGTCCACTATCTCTTTAGATGATGAAGAGATTGATAAATGTATGAGATGATAAAAGAAATTAAGAAGATAGTTAAGAGATATGAATGTTTGATTGGACTTGGGCACTGGAATTTGCTGATAAGAAAGGGAAGAGAGGAAAAAAAATAGTAGAGCATAGACTGGGGACATGGAATGAAAGGGGAAACCATATGGTGAATGATGATGATGATGATGATGATGATGATGATGATGATGATGATGATGATTGATGCAAGTCTTCCAGACACCACTTAATTTACTTGGCATACCCTTCAGGCAGCAGCAGCTGGGTTTTCTCTGGAAAGTCACTCATCCAGGTACTAACTGGGCCCACATTGCTTATCTTTCATGATTTGACAGTAACTGGTGTTACCAACAGGGCAATTTTGGAGGAGAATTTTGCACAGGAACAGTTGTGGACTCTGACCATAATTTATTGTTAATGAACTGTAGATTGAAACTAAAGAAACTGTAGAAACACAGGAAAATAAGTTCATGAGATGCAAACTGAGAAAAAAGAACTTGAGATTGTTAAGAGCTTCATAGGTACCATTATGCTGCATGTGACTGAGACAATAGAAAGGAATACAATAGAAGATGAATGGGTAGCTCTGAGCAATGGAATAGTGAAGCCAGCAGTGGGTCAAATGCGCAAAAAGACAAGGCCCAGTAGAAATCTTTGGATGATGAACGATATACTGCTTTTGATTGATTAAAGTAGAAAATATAAATCAGGAGCAACTGAAACAGACAAATGGGAGTACAAACATCTTAAAATGAAACTAACAGAAAGTTCTAAATGACAAAGCAAGAACGGCTGGAGGCAAATGCAAAACTGTAGAAGCATGCTTAACTACTCGAAAGATAGATGCTGCTTATAGAAATATTGAGGAGACATCTGGACAAAAGAGAAGTAGCTCAGATAGTAAGCCAGTACTAAGCAATGAAACAAAAGCTGAAAGATGATAGGAATATACACAAGGGTTGTGCAAGGGAAATGAACTTGAAGACAATATTATAGAAAGGGAAGAGAAAATAGATGAAGATGAGATAGGAAATAAAATACTACAAGAATAATCTGAGAGACTGCTAAGGAACTAAGTTGAAACAATGTCCCTGCCCTCAGAAGTATTGGGATTCTCTGGAGAGCCAGCCGTGGAAAAACTGTATCATGAGAAAAGCGTTTCCACTTACTTACAAGATATATGAGACAGCTGAGGAACTCTCAAACTTCAGGAAGAATGTACTAATTCATATTCCAAAGCAGGAATGTGCTGGCTGGTGGGAATATTACACTAGTAGTTTCATCATAAGTCATAGTCGCAAAATACTGTTACAAATTATTTACAAATACTGAAAAACTGGTAGACTTAAAGCACAAGAAACATCAATATGGTTTCTGGAGACATGTAGGAGCACACAAGGCAATACTAATCCTACTACTTATCTTAAAAGGTATGTTCAATAAGGTAAAAGCAGCATTTATAGAATTTGTAGATTTAGAGAAAGCTTTGAAAAATGTTCCTGGAATACACTCTCCCACATTCCAACTATAACAGGGATAAAATATAAAGGCCAATAGGTTAAATGCAATGCACACAAATGAGACACTAGTTATGGGTAAGAATGGGATAAGAAAAGTTTGTAATCTCTGAAGCTATTGAATTTGTGGATCAAGCAGGCAGTAAAGCAAATGAAGGATAACTTTGAAAGGAAATCACAGTTTATGGAGAAGAAATAAAAACTGCTGCTAACACTGCAACTCTTTCAGAGAAAACGAAGGATATGGAGGAACAGTAGATGGGAAAGGATAGCATCTTGGAAAGAGGTTATATGAAGAACATTGACAAAAGTAAAACAAGGGTGATGGAAGATAGTCAATTTAAATCAGACAAAGCTAAAGAAATTACAGTAGGAAATGAGACATTAAAGTTTTTTTCAGATGATTTATTTAGACAAAAAGGGAATAGAAGTCTTTGAAATGTGGTATTACAGAAGAATTCTGAAGTTTAGATGGTAGATCAGTAACTAATGAGGAGGTACTAAATGACACTGGAGGAAAAGAAATTTACAGCTCAAGTTGACTAAAAGAAGGGATGATTCGATGAACATATCCTAGGGCATCAGGGAACCATCAGTTTGGTAATGGAGGTAAATGCAGCGGGTAAAAACTGTAGTGTAAGTCTAAGGCTTGTATACAGTAAGCAGGTTCAAGTAGGTGTAGGTTGCAGTAGTTATGCAGAGATGAAGAGGTCTGTACGAGAGAGACTAGTGTGGAGAACTGTGTAAAACCGTTATTTGGACTGAAGACCACAATAACTTAATATATGCTTGTAGAAGAGAGAGATAGATGCTAATGTATCTATTACAGGTCCTAAGAGAAATGATTCTCATGGGTATGTAATATTTTAAGTCAAAAAGTCTGAAAAATATTTACAATTCACTACTACAGCCAGATTTCACCAAACACAAAACAGTTCACAACATTTATTTCCAGTGATGACATTACTGCACTGAAGATGTGCAGAAGTCAACTTTACACAACAATTCCATTATCTGATGTTGTTGATAACATCTACATCTACATCCATACTCTGCAAGCCACCTGACGGTGTGTGGCAGAGGGTACCCTGAGTACCTCTATCGGTTCTCCCTTCTATTCCAGTCACGTATTGTACGTGGAAAGAAGGATTGTCGGTATGCTTCTGTGTGGGCTCTAATCTCTCTGATTTTATCCTCATGGTCTCTTCGCGAGATATACGTAGGAGGGAGCAATATACTGCTTGACTCTTCGGTGAAGGTATGTTCTCGGAGCTTTAACAAAAGCCCGTACCGAGCTACTGAGCGTCTCTCCTGCAGAGTCTTCCACTGGAGTTTATCTATCATCTCCGTAACGCTTTCGCGATTACTAAATGATCCCGTAACGAAGTGCGCCGCTCTCTGTTGGATCCCCTCTATCCCTTCTATCAACCCTATCTGGTGCGGATCCCACACTACTGAGCAGTATTCAAGCAGTGGGCGAACAAGCGTACTGTAACCTACTTCCTTTGTTTTCGGATTGCATTTCCTTAGGATTCTTCCAATGAATCTCAGTCTGACATCTGCTTTACCGACGATCAACTTTATATGATCATTCCATTTTAAATCACTCCTAATGCGTACTCCCAGGTAATTTATGGAATTAACTGCTTCCAGTTGCTGACCTGCTATTTTCTAGCTAAATGATAAGGGACCTATCTTTCTATGTATTCGCATCACATTACACTTGTCTACATTGAGATTCAATTGCCATTCCGTGCACCATGCGTCAATTCGCTGCAGATCCTCCTGCATTTCAGTACAATTTTCCATTGTTGCAACCTCTCGATACACCACAGCATCATCTGCAAAAAGCCTCAGTGAACTTCCGATGTCATCCACCAGCTCATTTATGTATATTGTGAATAGCAACGGTCCTATGACACTCCCCTGCGGCACACCTGAAATCACTCTTACTTCGGAAGACTTCTCTCCATTGAGAATAACATGCTGCATTCTGTTATCTAGGAACTCCTCAATCCAATCACACAATTGATCTGATAGTCAGTATGCTCTTACTTTGTTAATTAAATGACTGTGGGGAACTGTGTCAAACGCTTTGCGGAAGTCAAGAAACACGGCATCTACCTGTGAATCCATGTCTAAGGCCCTCTGAGTCTCGTGGGCGAATAGCGCGAGCTGGATTTCACACGACCGTCTTTTTCGAAACCCATGCTGATTCCTACAGTGTAGATTTCTAGTCTCCAGAAAAGACATTATACTCGAACATAATACGTGTTCCAAAATTCTACAACTGATCGACGTTAGAGATATAGATCTATAGTTCTGCACATCTGTTCGACTTCCCTTCTTGAAAACGGGAATGCCCTGTGGCCTTTTCCAATCCTTTGGAACGCTTCGCTCTTCTAGAGACCTACGGTACACCGCTGCAAGAAGGGGGGCAAGTTCCTTCGCATACTCTGTGTAAAATCGAACTGGTATCCCATCAGGACCAGCGGCCTTCCCTCTTTTGAGCGATTTTAATTGTTTCTCTATCCCTCTGTCGTCTATTTCGATATCTACCATTTTGTCAACTGTGCGACAATCTAGAGAAGGAAGCACAGCGCAGTCTTCCTCTGTGAAACAGCTTTGGAAGAAGACATTTAGTATTTCGGCCTTTAGTCTGTCATCCTCTGTTTCAGTACCATTTTGGTCACAGTGTGTCTGGACATTTTGTTTTGATCCACCTACCACTTTGACATAGGACCAAAATTTCTTAGGATTTTCTGCCAAGTCAGTACATAGAACATTGCCATGAGCTGTACTTCATACAATGTTGAGTAGCATTTTGCATTGCTCACTGGCATGCTGCAAGTTGCCATTTCAAATTTAATCAGCAAAAAGTATTTGTTATTTAGTATTTAACTTTTCTGAAAGGTTCTCAAAATTTCTTATGCCTGTAATGTTTGCATATTCTGGAAAGTTTGGTGGCTGCATAAATAGCAACACTCTCTTGCCAGGATGCAGTTCTGTTCTGTCTGTATATTGGCCTACATAATACAGTGTTTTCAGGCCTAAGTTCTTCACTGATGACTCTGCTCTCAGATTTGGACTTGAATGTGGTTATTTGACATTGTTTGGTGGAGGTACCAGGTACTTCAAGATATCTACATCACTGTGGCCTGTATAAAGCAATACAAAAGCTGTTACTTGCAGGAAAAGGAACAGGAATACAATCAGTAAATCACTCACAAGGTTTGTATACTCAACAGATCAATGGATCCAAATCAGCAGTAACTCAGCTGAACACCAGACATCCACCACTAATTTCCAGAGATGCTGCTCAGGATGCCACAAAGTGGATGAAATGAATTGTCTGAATCACCAAACACAACAGGTGGGATGACTTGATGTGCTTGGCAGAAGTGTACACCTACTTGGATGGTAATGCCAAGCATTGAGCAATGATGAAATGATGATCAGCTCGATAGCTGGGGCAAATTCCTGGCTGGACTGAAGAAAACATCTGGGGACAATAAGCAACAAGTCCACTTTGCAGAAATACAACTGAAGCATGGTAAAGTGACAAAAGACTTACATACAAAATGTTTTGGCCCTATGTCACATTGTGAATCTAAATGTGACAACAACAAAAAATCTCATATTTCATGAAAGGTATCACAGAAGACATGTACCAAGCTCTTCTCATAAAGTACATCATAACAATGGAGGAATGCATCAAGTGGTGCCAGCACACCATGCAAAAGCAACAGAAAAAGAGTAGGGTGAAGGAAGTATGACTGACTCTCGAATTTGGTCCCTGTGGCAGTTGTGGAAGACCACCATCAACTTGTCTCTCTCATACACCAGACAGCAAGAGAAGAGATGGCAATTGATAGCAACATGAAATGTCAGACTAGATACACCTCCACCATGTATATGATTTACAACAAACTTCTTGATGGAATAAGTGGAATACTGTGAAGTAGTAGTCCGAATGCTCAACTTCTTAAACAGATGAAACTTCTTGACAGATTAAAATTGTGTGCCGGACCAAGACTCGAACTTGGGACCTTTCCCTTTCACGGGCAAGTGCTCTACCAACTGAACTACCCAAGCACGACTCACGGCCCGTCCTCACAGCTTCACTTCTGCCAGTACCTAATTTCCTACCTTCCAAACTTTACAGAAGCTCTCCTGTGAACCTTGCAGAACTAGCACTCCTGAAAGAAAGGATATTGCAGAGACATGGCTTAGCCACATCCTAGGGGATGTTCCCAGAATGAGATTTTCACTCTGCAGCAGAGTGTGCACTGATATGAAGCTGTGATGACAGGTCGTGAGTCGTGCTTGGGTAGCTCAGTTGGTAGAGCACTTGCCCACAAAAGGAAAATGTCACGAGTTTGAGTCTCGGTCCGGCACACAGTTTTAATCTGTCAGGGAGTTCCACATCAGTGCACACTTTGCTGCAGAGTGAAAATCTCATTCTGGAAACAAGCCATGTCTCTGCAATATCCTTTCTTTCAGGAGTGCTAGTTCTTCAAGGTTCGCAGGAGAACTTCTGTAAAGTTTGGAAGGCAGGAGATGAGGTACTGGCAGAAGTGAAGCTCTGAGGACAGGCTATGAGTCATGCTTGGGTAGCTCAGTTGGTAGAGCACTTGCTCGCGAAAGGCAAAGGTCCTGAGTTCGAGTCTCGGTCTGGCACACAGTTTTAATCTGTTAGGAAGTTTCATATCAGAGCATACTCCACCGCAGAGTGAAAATCTCATTCTTTTTAAACAGATGTCTACAAGGCACTCGTGGGTGAGCACCACATATTATGACATAGACGACTTTCGAAACATTTGATAGAAAGATTAATTTCTTTTCCATCCAATGTATTTTTCCAGTGAAAATGATCTGACTGACCAAACTCAGTAGACAATAAAGGTTTATATATACAGCCAATGGTTAAAGATGCAGTTCTTAAAAAATATAATTACTTCATAACTAATGCTTACTGCAAATTAAAGATTATTTGGAGGATTCAGAGTACTGGTTAGTAATGAAAGGGGACCACTATGACATTCTGTCACATAAAAATACATAGTCACAATACAGTGCATGAAAGTAATCTGTTGTCATTTGCCTGAGCTCAACATTTCACTCACCAGGGAATGCTGACTTATTTTTCCATGCAGAATGAAGGGAACACGTGGAAACAAGCATGTTCATGGTCCAGGAGTCATCAGCAGGCAACCATAGTGTGTAGAGTGTTGAAGGCCAAAACTATTTTTATATTATAACATATTTGGTTCAAATTATGTATGATAAAATGAACATTGTGTAATAGGCATCAACCAAATAAGACAACAGTTGAGTTGTTAAGACACTGACTTTGTATTTGTGAAGGTGGAGTTTGTTCTGTTTGGCCATACTGATTTAGGTGTTCTGTGGTTTCCTCAAATCACTTCAGGCAAATGCTGGAATTGGTCATTCAGCAAGACCATGGCTGACCATCTGTCTTATCTTCAATAACAATATTATATATTCCGTCTGTATACATATTGGAGCTATTGTTTTCATTGTATTATGATGACGAATCATATATCATTGAGAGATGATTCCTGGGTGAATAAATACACTCCTGGAAATTGAAATAAGAACACTGTGAATTCATTGTCCCAAGAAGGGGAAACTTTATTGACACATACCTGGGGTCAGATACATCACATGATCACACTGACAGAACCACAGGCACATAGACACAGGCAACAGAGCATGCACAATGTCGGCACTACTACAGTGTATATCCACCTTTCGCAGCAATGCAGGCTGCTATTCTCCCATGGAGACGATCATAGAGATGCTGGATGTAGTCCTGTGGAACGGCGCGTACCATGCCATTTCCATCTGGCGCCTCAGTTGGACCAGCGTTTGTGCTAGACGTGCAGACCGCGTGACTCAACACTTCATCCAGTCCGAAACATGCTCAATGGGGGACAGATCCGGAGATCTTGCTGGCCAGGGTAGTTGACTTACACCTTCTAAAGCACGTTGGGTGGCACGGGATACATGCGGACGTGCATTTTCCTGTTGGAACAGCAAGTTCCCTTGTCGGTCTAGGAATGGTAGAACGATGGGTTCGATGATGGTTTGGATGTACCCTGCACTATTCAGTGTCCCCTCGACGATCACCAGAGGTGTACGGCCAGTGTAGATCGCTCCCCACACCATGATGCCGGGTGTTGGCCCTGTGTGCCTCGGTCGTATGCAGTCCTGATTGTGGCGCTCACCTGCACGGCGCCAAACACGCATACGACCATCATTGGCATCAAGGCAGAAGCGACTCTCATCGCTGAAGACGACACGTCTCCATTCGTCCTTCCATTCACGCCTGTTGCGACACCACTGGAGGCGGGCTGCACGATGTTGGGGCGTGAGCGGAAGACGGCCTAACGGTGTGCGGGACCGTAGCCCAGCTTCATGGAGACAGTTGCGAATGGTCCTCACCGATACCCCAGGAGCAACAGTGTCCCTAATTTGCTGGGAAGTGGCGGTGCGGTCCCCTACGGCACTGCGTAGGATCCTACGGTCTTGGCGTGCATCCGTGCGCCGCTGCGGTCCGGTCCCAGGTCGACGGGCACGTGCACCTTCCGCCGACCACTGGCGGCGGTGCACAAATGCTGGGCAGCTAGCACCATTCGACGGCCAACACCGCGGTTCCTGGTGTGTCCGCTGTGCCGTGCGTGTGATCATTGCTTGTACAGCCCTCTCACAGTGTCCGGAGCAAGTATGGTGGGTCTGACACACTGGTGTCAATGTGTTCTTTTTTCCATTTCCAGGAGTGTTAATAAGCCCAGTGCCTCATCATGCAAATGGTGAGGGAAGAGGAGAGTGGAGTAGTAACAATCTCATTAAAAAAATCAGGCTTCACCTGGCCTTGGTGACAAAATCCTGTGAGGGTCCTTGCTGGTGTGACAACAAAGACCTCAATGATAGTGAATGTGAAGAGAATGGATCCAGATACAGCAGAACTACCAGACAAGGCATCTCACTGAACAGAACCCACTTTTGCATCTGACCTGGATAAAGTGGCAATGGTTAGTGTCTGTTGACCATAGATGTGGTCAGAAGTTAAACTTCTGGAACTAAGCCTTCCAAGCCCACTGAGTTTTCTTATGATCTTGTCCATGCAATTCCAAGCCCAACAATGGAGTATTTTTTTAATTTATCAAGGGGCAACAAGTCCTCCACAAGCAGTGGCACAACTATTGGATTCTAGTGTGACTAGTGAGACACTATATCACCAAGTCAGAGGAAATCAGAGTGCTCTGGCTAACCCAAGTTCAAAATCAAAAATCTTCTTTAGAACAATCAAAAATAACTCACTCTCAAACACAGGAAAGCTCTAAAAATTAAGACAAACACTTAAAGAAACAAAAAATTAAAATTTTAGCCATATAAGACACAAGATTGCCAGATGTGAATACCATGGATTTTGGGAATTACAGACTGTTCAAAAGTAATACAAATGAAAGAATCCTTAAAAATACACCCCATCTGGGCATTGCATTGAAAGTTCCAGAAGACCTTCTCAGCTCCGTAATCAAAGTAAAACCTATGAACAACAGACTAATGACAATTTCCTTAAAATGTGCAAATAAAATGTGCGAAGTACACAATGCACATATGCTGATCAACCACGACAATCAAACAAACCTATAAAAATAAATAAGTCATGGGAGGTGGTGAAAAATCTACAAAACACACAGCTAGGGATTGATGTCAACCCATTTTAAGAAAAATCTTCACAAAAAACCATGGAATCACCCAACAAGAATGTAGGTGAATTCCAAACTGATCATACTGAAATATCTTACCTTTATCACAAGGAGACATTAAATGCTTGTTATGACTTCCTAGTGCACTGTGTGGTTCTTTAGTGGATACAGGAGTGAGGAACAGATGCCATTCATGAACAGAGACTTCAGATATTAATTTATTCCACATCTAATATCAAACAGTAAAAATAATACATAACTCTGTTGCTGTTGTTGCAGTGTCAGTCACTAACAGTAGCTCTGAATGCAGAAACATATACAGACACAAATGAGCCATAAATCTCTCACTCTTCAATACAGTGTCTATTCAGAAGATGTTGAGTCCTGGCCACTACAAAAATTTGTAAATGTTATTCAACTGGCAAATACAGAAAATGAACTTAGTTCATGGATATGCTAACTTAAGTGTAAGGGGCATTCAAAATGAAACGAGCTGGAGGCATAATTACAGAAACCAGTATCTGTATGTTAGAAGTATTGACCCTTGCTGTTGAGACACTTGTCCCATTGTGACACAAGGTGGCAGACAGCTGTCTCATAAAATTTCTGGGGCTGCAATGTTAACCAGTTCTGCACGTACAGCTGGACATCATCGTCCGAGGTGAATTGTTTGCCCCTCAGAGCCTTTTTAAGGGGACCAAAAACAGAGTAATCACAGGGAGAGAGGTCCAGACTGTATGGAGGGTGGCCAAGAACCTCCCCTTTGAATTTCTGCAGGTGTGCTGAAACTGTGTTGGCCATATGAGGCTTTACATTGTTGTGGAGCAGAATGACCCCACAGGTGAGATTGCCTGGTCGTTTTGATTTGATCACTTGGCGAAGGCTGGTCAAGGTTTGTGAGTAAAGCTGGGCATTCACTGTTTTCCTGTGCTGCAGGAAGTGAATAAGAAGTGGGCCATTTTTAGTCCCCTTACAAAGGCTCTGAGGGGCAAACAATTCACCTTGGACGATGACATACAGCAGTACGAGTGGACCTGGTTAACATTGCAGTCCCAGAAATTTTATGAGACAGCCATTTACTGCCTTGTGTCACAGTGGGACAAGTGACTCAACAGCCAGGGACATTACTTCTAACATACAGGTAATGGTTTCTGTAATTATGCCTCCAGCTTATTTCTTTTTGAACACCCCTTATAGACCCGCCATTGCAACTCGGAGATGGATGCTTACATCTCATTGGCAGTGGCATAATTGTTCATGCCAGTCCCCTCATGCTGCAGTGACAGCTGCAGGAAATCTGGCAGTGTAACAGGCAGCATACATATTTGAAAGTGTGGCCAACTGGATAACAGGCAATACCGCAATGCTCAAGTACACAAAGGAGCAAATCTTGACACAGACCACAACCTAACCCACGTGAAGCTAAATTTAAAGCCCAAAAATTCAAGCAAAAGGATGTCATTAATTTTTAAATTTGATGCCAGAAATTCCATCGCTGCTATTAGAAAATGAATTTGACAAAACGCAAACACAAAATTGGGAACAGCTCAAACACAAGGTTATCAAAATGGTCTGAAACCAAATTCCCTTACAAAGACATAAAAAACATCCATGGTTAAATGAAGAATATGAACAGGCACTAAAATCTTGACACAAGGCATTCAAAATATGGAATAGTAACAAATAAGAAAATGTGCATTAGTTATGTGATCTATCTAGTGTTTCTCAGTTCAAATATTTAGGTGAAACCATTGAGGAAACTAACCTGGAAAAGACTGGTTACGAAATTTGTTATCAGGCTTACATGAGACAACTACAGAAAAAATGTATCTCAAAATATATGAAACTGAGACATTATTATACAGCCATCAAAACAGAACATCTCCATGGGACTGAAGCATCCATTGTAAACAGAAAGTGACACTGAAGAATTCCAAAAGAGAAAACAAAAAACAATCAGGAAAACTTTAGTTCTAAATTATACTGAAGAAGGAACATACACACTAAGGATAAATACAGATACTGAAAATTAAATCAATGTGTATTTTAATATGAAAATATGCAGCATAAAATTGTATGGACAGGCCATGGAATTCTATGAAACTTGCAGTAAGACAAAAATCAAAACAATAAGGAATAACACAATGTGATATACATGACAGGTAAATATTCTGACAGGAAACTTCCAGTTGGCCTGGCACAAAACAATTTGGTCTGGTGAAGTGGAAATAGCCCATTCTGAGAGACTGAAAGTAATATGGGCACAAAGAAAAGCTAAAACATGATGCTGAAAATGCCTCATGTGGTCCAGCAGGAGCCAAATGTGAATAACAATAATAATGCAAGAAACAAATAAAACTTCCTGCTGTGAACCAGGTGTTGGACTGTTTAATTAACAACCGAACCATGTCTGCTGAGACTGAGTTTTGTCCATTAATTAGTCTGCTTGTGTCATCAGTAATAAGAACAAGGTACCAGAGGAATCCTTGTGAAACTCCATTTGTTACGGTCTTTCATTCTGAAGTTAGTTTCACACCTGTGCAATTATGTGTTATTGTGGCTCCTGTTTTCTGTTACAAAGGTAACACTTTATCCACTCAATCTGGATATTACTAATGTCATTACATTTTGTGGTCCACACATTTCAAGTCTTTGGCAAGGTCATGGTTGCAGAATGTAAAAACAGGATAACTCTCTTGTTTAGCTCTTCAAGAAATGTATTTATAAAGTCCAGTAAGCATTCGCACTAGAGAATCCTTTGTGAAAGCCAAAATAGAGGCAGTTAATACATCCTACACAAAAAAATGTGTCAGCATTCCATCATGGGCCATTTTCTCCAAAAACCTTTGTATGAAACTGGAAACAGTAAAATGGTTATCTGCAGCTTATAGAGGGTGTTACTACAGCTTAATTAATTCTGGAAACTATATTCCTAAATTACTGTTAGCACTTATGAATGGTAGTGTTAACTTTTCCCCTGAAGGAATATGTGTTAACCTGCCTTTACCCTGGTAAAATGGTGTGTCTATAAGAGCATTAACTCAAACATAATCTGATACCATTTTGTCAGAAGAGCAAACATTACAAATTGCAATCTGAAGTTATGGGGATAGAATCTTGTTTCCTGGATTGGACAGCACTTCCCAGAAGGATTAACACGTGTAAATTCAAGGTTTCTAGTGGAAGAACACCCGAATATTCAAAAAAATTTAATGATATGATCTACTACATTTTATTGAGGCGTATATTTGTATACTGTACTTACCAGGTTGTTTATTTGGTCCAGTAACTGGTTAACTTCTTGACTGTAGACTAACCCAATATGGCTCTTTCCGAGGAGTCTGCGCACTTTACGCTTTATATCTAATTTATTGACATTCATCATGACCATGATTGCTACCAGGTTATACAACATTGTGGAAAGAAGTCGATCTTCATCATGTTCCAACCTTTTCCTTTCTGTGTCACTGAGAGAATTATACCTGAAATATAATACAGAAGACATATCACTGACAAAGGCACAGCATGACATTTCACCCTTTGGTAGCGGTAGAGTCATCGAAGTGTGCCAGGATGTCTTCCCTCAGTGCTGTAGACATATTTACTCAGGATCTGAGTTGATTCCTCAGTGCAGTAGACATATTTGGAGGGACTGTTTTTCAGTTAACTGGAAGAATATCATTTCTGATACTATTTCCCAATAACTGGTTCAGATCACTCATGAGGACGAGATTCAGAGAGTTGTTTCAAAACCCGCACTCACACTGACACTGTTAACAGTGATGAATTTTCTACATAAATTTGGAGCAAGCACTGTCAGCTGTGTACATCAGCAGGTATAAGTAATGTTTGTATGCGAGATGTAGTTGATTGTACATCACAATTCCATGATTCTGAATGTAATAGCAAAATGGTGGAGTTACGATACAACTGTGAAATAATTTTCCATTGGGAGTGGGATTAGGGGGGGGGGGGGGGGGGGGGGGAACGGCGGCAGCATGTGAGAGGATATATGAAGTACATAAAGCATAAAAGATGAAGCTAACCACCTTTATTTATATGTTACTGCAGCAAGTAGTTTAAATTCAGAGCATTCTCAACAGTTGAGATGGAAATATACAGGCTTCGAAGGATTTCATTGCTGAAAATTAGAAATTGTTGGCCAGGAGATGCATGCTCAAACACACAAGTTTTGAATAAAATTATGTTCCAGGATTGCATGTGCTGTTATTGAGAATGTTTCACATCTGTGACAACTTTCATCTGTATCAAAATCTTTGTACTGATGAAAATCTGTAAGGTTTACTACGTTATCCAGATGGACTAGGTTTGGAAAAGGAATATTAGGCTTTAACATCCCATTGATGATGGGGTCATGAGATCTTTACTTTATGTTGGGGAACCATCCTAGTGTTTGCCTTATACAGTTTGAGGAAACCACTGAAAACCTCAATTGGAATGATTGGATTGGAAATTGAACCATTATCCACCCAAATTGGAAGCCAATGTCTTAACACTGTGCCATTACGCTCAATGAGAAGGTTTGAAGTGACATTATTTACATTGATGCAAGCAACTGACAACTCTCTCATGCAACTGATTTTAGTTGAATACAGTAAAACCTTCTTTTTACACTTTTCAGTGGACTGACCCAAAAAAGTGTAAACTGCAGGAAAGCATAAAATTACAGGAAAGCATAGCAAACACAACAAGTTATAAATTTTTTGCCTATTGTTCTCTGTTTATGAATGCCACTAACTTTAATGTTTTGCCCAGTATTATTTACAAGTTTTATGCACCATAATTTTATAATGATTATCAATACCTTTTAAATTTGGTTTCATGACAGACTTTTGTTTCCATGTTTTATTTACACCACTGGACATTATTGGAACAAAGAAGGAAACATGCATTTGTGTATGTTAGCAATCAGCCACTGCCTTTGTGATTATGTGTCGAGCCACTGCCTTTGCAGTTATGTGTAAAGGCAGTGGCAGAGTGCTGACACATGCAAACACATGCATGGGTTTCCCTCTTCATTCTGCTAATGTCCGATGGTGTAAATAAACCATGGAAGCAAAAGCCTTTTTTGAAACCACACGAAAAAGACATTCATATTCTAATGTGAGACTTATTGTTGATAATCATTATAAAATCATGGCAAATAAAACTTGTGACATAATACTGATTAAAACACTTAAGGTGGTAGTCTTCATAAATGGGGACAATAAGTGTGAAATCTATGGCTTGTTGCTGACAAGGTCACTCGGTTCAAGGAGGTCCTGGATGAGAGAAATGGTGGAAATTTTCAGCATGTTACAGAGCATCTTGAGGAGGAATGTTTACATCTGACATCAGATCGTACTAACCTAAGACTGCAAACCTAGTTCAGATTAGGGCATCTCACACAGAAGTAACAGCAGTTCATGAAAGCCCATTATAGAGACAGCCATCTTCAAAAGCATAGTTCATTTGTATAAATGACTGTGAAATTACATTAAAGCTGTTGTAATACAGTGCAATGAGCAGAAGGGAGGTTTCTGCTACAGTCACTGTCATCAGATCATGATTATTATTGGCCATGTACAACCAGCTGACTTGCCCCCATTCATTCCCATCATACAACACAGCAAGCATCTACAATATTGCAGCAAGAAACACACAAGTATGTCATTGGCCCCTGTGTAGACTTTTACTGTCTCATGAAGAGATGAATACAGTTGTTGAGTATTTGTCCAATTTTAAAGTCAGTTCAATTACAACTACAAACAGATTCAGGCAAGCAGCAGTACATGGTATAGACTCTCATCGTTAGCAACAGAATGAAATTTGCTGCTCGCTCGCTGCTCCCCTCCCCACAATCATTGTAGTTCCCAGTCAAGCTGGTGTCAGTGATTCCTTTCATAGTGCTGAGCTTGAGCAACTGTGGAAATTCACACAGAAATATCTTCTAGTATACAGGTTATATGTAACAACACCACAGAACACATTTGTAAAATATCACAATTACGATTCAGTCCCATTTCCTAAACTTTGCTCATCTCACAATCAAGTGATGTCTGTTGGTCCTGTCTCTGTGACAGGTCTTGTCGCTGTAATTTATTCTGAAGATAACTATAACATTCAGTTTAATATGATGTGCTTCCTTTGTTACACATTTCATTCTGGGTAACTTTCCTTCTGTTTCAAGTGAATGTCACTGTCATGTTCTAACAATTTTCCCAGTGCTCTAACACATGAACAGTGACCTAATTTCTCATGTGCAATCCACTTAGTAAATCATTACAGTCTCTTGTAATGAAATAAAATATTAGTTCCAGTTCTGAATCAATTACTATTTTTGAATGACAACATTTCCGTTTTTGAATGTTGCCTTTATCTTAACAGCAGAGCTTCAATGTTTGTATGTGGTGTCCATTCATTTATAAGAATGGCTATTGCAAATATATTCAAGTAAACAAAAGTTTGTGAGATGATAGAACTGAATGCTATTTCCTCCTGTGTTCCACAAAATTGTCAAATTTTAATCTGGGCAGTACATTGTCGTTGTGACTAGTTCATAGTTTTTCACATATCTCTTGCACTAGCACCATGTGAGTCAATGTCACTTAGTTGTTCAAGCAATGTTGATACTGTATCAAGAACTCTGGCGTATCCAGAAGTATCAAGCCTCTTGGAATGTGAGTATCATTTATTGAGTCCTGCCCTTCTGAATTCTTCAAAATAAATCTGCACATGAACTCAATAACCAACAATTCATCTCTAAATGTACAATAACTCCTATAAATGTAAGACTACTCCTATATACATTAATAAACAATGTAAAAACCTTGACCTCAGCAGCAGTAGTTTAATCTGTAAATATCAGTCAACCCTGTATGTATCAAATGACGAATATGGGAAAAAATCTCATTTTATAATCTAGTAAATATGGTACATAACATATATGCAACCACCTGAGGCTTGCTCTCATACTAGGTGTAGTTTATTTGATTGCAGTTGGTAACCCTTATATTCACTTGATTAATTTGAGGTATACAAATTCGCGTACTGCTGCAGGGCCTCTATGTGTTATTATAATGTGTGGATTGTTATTGTTTTGTGGTGCCAAAAACTAAATTAAAGAGCTCTTTAGTGATGGATACACAGAAATATGGTCTTTCATAAAAAGAGGCAACTCAGATAAGTAAGCATTCTGAAAAACTCTGTTACCATTATTTTTCAATTAAGCGGAGTGCAAAATCTGACATAAATCATGACATAAGACCCAAAAATATTAAAGAAGCACGCCAACTCAATGAGAGACATCCAGTTCAAAACTCTTAACTTATTTTTTTCAGTCACACACAGGAGATGAAATGCTCACTGCTACTGCTAAACTAACAACAGCATATAGAACTGTAAACATCACCATTCATTTAAGTCACTTAATTGCAAAATGAAACTGTGTTCTGTTATGTATGCTGATTCTGCAATTTCTAAAAAGCAAAATGTTGGAAGAACAAAAGCCACAGTACTAAACAAACATATTCTTGTTCTTTATTCTGTATCCATTTGCATTTTGGATTTGATAAAGCTCCACTGTACAGACTTGCAACTGATAGTGAAATGAAATTATTTCCTATAGTAGTTCAGTATTGTGATTCAGGCGAAGGGATGAAAACTACACTAATTAAGCTGGATACTGTATAAAATGAAACATCAGAGACTATATCCAGCTTATGCACTTCAGCACTCCCAACTGCAACATCAGTCTCAGAGGGTTTAACCGTACAGATGAAAACAACATATTCAGTTGCCAAAAAAGTAAACTTATGGAAGAGTGACTGTCCAGCATACATTTTATATAACACTTTTTCAGCTGCTGCAGACGTTTCTGTGACTAGGTGACAAGCCGGCATTGCCCAGTTATGTATTATTCTAGTCATCTATCCGTCCATCTCCTCCCCCCCCCCCCCTCTCCTCACTGTTCATCACCTCCATCCTCTCTTTTGTCACCTTGTCCCCCCCCCCCCCACTCTCTGTTCATATCCTCCTGCTCCTCTCTTCATGTTTCTCCTTCTACCCCTCCCTCTGTCACTTGCTCTTCCCTCCCCAATCTGTACATCCACTCCCACTGTTCCTGTCCATCTCCTCCCCTCCCATCTCTCTGCCTGTCTTCTCCTTTCTCTGTCCATTTCCTCCTCCCCTTCTCCCTGTCCATCTTCTCCTCCTTCCTCTGTCTGTCAATCTCTTTCATCCTCCTGTCTCTGCCCATCTCCTCCTCATTTCCTCTGTGTTCATCTCCTTCTCCCCTCTCTGTCCATGTCCTCCTCCTCCTCTCCTATCTGTGTTCATCTCCTTGTTCTCCCTCTTAGTCCATCCATCTCATCCTCCCCCCTTCTTTCTCCACATTATCACCACCACCACAACAGGATCCTTATGATTCTTATCAAGAAAGTATTTCTTTCCAGATCATATTGAATATGTGAACCAAATTTTGTTCAAATCATTCTAAGAATTTAGGATGAGCTTTTGACCCATGGTTTTGAACATGTATATGTCAAATATGTTTCACACATATTTGTAGACATCTCTATCAAATTTTGTCCGCAGTTTCATTTTCGTGGAGTTCGAAGTTTATGACATCTTGTCTCTTGAACAATGGGTTGTACAGTGACACGATTTTGCAATGACATCCACTGGTGTATGTTGCTACTGTCTGCAAAAAGTGTTGTGAATGAAGGTAGTAGCAAAGTAGTAAAAAATTCAAATACCAAGTACAATGTGACAGTTTTTCAAGTATCTCAGAGTTTATGATGTCATTGTGAACTGTGTGTCACACAATGAAATAATGTTGCTGGTACATTCAGCTGTATATGTAAACACTGTCAGCAAAATGTGTAATGAATATAGTAAGTAGTAAAGAAGTAATGAAGTAAAACATAATGCTTCATGTGGTAGTTTTGCTGCATGTACAGTACAGTGAATACATATTAATTGATAAACTTCTTTCCTTTCATCACTTTGTCAGCAAGAAAAAGTTCCATAAAGGTTTGAAATTTCTTGTAAAGCTTCCTGCAAGCCACTAAGTGCTCTTATTCTCAAATACTGGATAAATAAAGTACAGCTGTTCATGTATTGTGGACTACACTAGTTTTTCATACCCATCCCTTTTATAGGTAAGTGGTTCTTACACACACAGTGATTATTTGCAGACAGTAAGTGATAGGTTTAACAAGATGGTTGAAATTAGTCTATTGGTTTAGGAGGAGATGTGGAACACACTTATGTGGATACATTGATTTTTATAATATGTATAGGTATCTCACTACCATAACTGTGGTGAAACTTCCTAACTATTTTTCCATCTAAACAATCAGAACATCAGAATGTGTTGGCTTTTGTGGATTTGTGCATACTTGCTACAGATAATGTTTGTCACATTCTAAAACTAAATGGTTGTCTTTCATTCCTGCAGTCAAGAGAAACTTACAACTGTCTTCTTCTTGGAAGAAAAAACGTCAAAGACCTTAGCAGAATTTTTCTTTGCCCCTTCAAGTGAAGCTTACTTTTGGTTTACTCACCATCGGTTGAGATTTTTAGTAAACAAATAAAGGAAATTGAGAGTAGTAGCATATCTGTGACTGAAGTGAAGGTCATTACTCAGAATACAATAATTTCATTACAAGAGAAATAAAACTGTTGTCATTAGGTATGAAAAACCAAAGAAATGTTAAAAATACAGATCGTTGCTCTGAAATAACCATTAAAAATTTCACAGTGACCTAAAAGAGTTTTTATGAAACTGCCATCACTTATTTTGCAGAATGGTCTCTTCAACTGTCAGGTTTTGACATTTTTGATTGGATGTCTTTGACTAAATTAGTGGAATGGGAAGGCATAGAAAGGACATTGGTTTATTTAAAAGGAAAGACAGTAGATATTTATGAGTCAGGAATGTTCTGATCAGTATGTACATTGGAGAATTCTCTGGCTTCACTTTCAGAGCATAAAGTCAGTAGTATTACCTGCCCAGGACAAATGGTTGGAATTTTTCAGAAATACAGAGTTCAACCTTCAGAACTCTGAATTGCAAAAGACACACCAATATATGTTTTCAGTTGTAGCACATAATTCGAATGCTGAGAATTTTTCACTAACAGGAGCTGAGTGCACTAAGGAATGAAATTGTTTGGACGTATCAATAAATGAGTGTGTCTTAAGGTGTAATTTCAAATGAGATGTGCAGAGATTTATAATCATGCATGTAAAGAAACTGATCTTCTAAAAGCTGTCAAATCATCTGAGAAGTATGACTGGTCCATCAAATAATCTGTGTAAACATTGTGCACACAAGTAACTTTTATTATACTTTGTGATTTTCAAATATATTTATACCAAAAAAATTTGTACAAGTATAATTCTCCATAGTAACACATAGGTTAATTTTTCCAGGCATTTGAAGTTCCTCCTCATACTAATCTTGTGACTGGATTTCTGTGGATTTTGTCCCAATTTTAGTACAAACATTTATGGCAACTGTAGTCTGACTTGAAAGAATGATGAAATGTAAAACAAGAAATGAAGGTAAGCTTATTTGAGAATACAAAATAAAATTTCCAAAGTAGCAGGAGAACATCTTAAAACAATACAATTAGTAGTTTACAACAGAATATTCAAGCAGAAGATGGAACAAGGAAAAAAGGTTAAAGTTGACATGAATAAACCAGCATGGGCAATTTTAAAGAGATTACTATTTATGGTAGTTTCCCTGATTGCTAACAGAAGTAGGTGTACAGAGCATAAGATGCAACCAGCTCCTAGCACACAAACTGCCAGGTGGAGAGGAGCAATTTGCAGGTGAATGAGCACTGCATTCCTAATACAGTGCTAGTATTACTTGTGTACTTTGGGCTTCATAATAAATATCTACAAATGCAGAAGTGACAGAAACTTTACTGTGCACTGTAACTCTTTTTCTCTGAGGGGTCATAGTACCCATGAGGAATCAGAAATTGCTTCTTTACTGTAGCTGAAGGTTACAAACTGATAGCCCAACACAACATTCTCTATCTAATGACTACTACAATGCATAAACAATATTAACCTGGCAAAAGTGATAATGCTGGCAATTTCCAAACACCTGAAGTCTTTTAAGTTCTGTTGAGTTCTACCAATTCAGAACTAGAATGATCAAGAATCAAGACAAGTATGAAATATGGTACAAATGAACATAGAAATTAAATACAGATGGTAAACAAGGTTTCTTATGGGAAGAGAGAAGATTTTAAAAAGGTCCAAACGTATGAAGAATAACTTGGTGATGAGAAGCTGAAAGAAGAAAAATGTACATAGCAAGCCAATAGAACTTCCAAGTGAAGCACAGATAAAACCTTTCTACAAGGAGGGCAGTGGTAGTGATTCACAAAACTACCATCCAATATCTTTGACACTGATTTGCTATAGAATCTTAGAACGTATTCTAAGTTGAAGCATAATTATGTATCTTGAATAGGATAACCTCTTCCATGCAGCCAGCATGGATTCGAAAAACATTGGCCATGAAACACTACTCACAATGTTCTCACATTATATACTGAAAGTTTTGGATCAAGGCAGTCAGGCAGATGCAGTATCCTTGATTTCTGAAAAGCATTTGACTCAATACCACACCTATGCTTATTGTCAAAAGTTTCATCATATGGGGTATTAAGTGAAATTTGTGATTAAATTGGGGACTTTTTTGTAGGGACAACACAGCATGTTATCTTGGATGGAGAGTCACAGCCAGATGTTGAAGTAACTTCAGGTGAGCCCATGGGAAGTATGTTGGGACCCTTGCTGTTCATGTTGTAAATTAATTACCTTGCAGACAATATTAATCGTAACCACAGGCCTCTCTAAGATGATGCAGTTATCTGTAATGGAATCCTATCTGAAAGAAGCTGCATAAATATTCAGTCAGACCTTGATAATATTTCAAAGAGGTGGAGAAATTGGCAACTCACTCTAAATGTTCCAAAATTTAAAATTGTGCACTTGATAAAATGAAAAAATGTATTATCCTCTGACTATAATATCAATGATTCACTGCTGGAATCAGCCTACTCATACAAACAGCTGTGTGTAACACTGTGTAGGGGTGGAAATGGAAATGCCGTGTGGCTAGGACCTCCCATTGGGTAGACCTTTTGCCTAGTGCAAGTTTTTTAAGTGGACACGACATTGCCGACTTGTGTATCGATGGGGATGAAATGATGTGATAAGGACAACACACCACCCAGTCCCTGAGCAGAGTGGAGAAAATCTCTCACCCAGCCGGGAATCAAACTTGGGCCGTTAGGTATGACATTCCGTCATACTCAACTACCAGGGGCGGCCACAGTGTAAGGATAATGAAATGGAATGATCACATACATTCAGTTGTGGGTAAAGCTGATGGTAGTCTTCAGTTTGTTGGTAGAATACTGTGGAAATGCAACCAGTCTACAAAGGGGATTGCTTACAAATCACTCTTGCAACCAGTTCTAGAATATTTCTCAAGTGTGTGAGACCTGTATCAAATAGGACTAAAAGAGGAAATTGAACGTATACAGAGAAGGGCAGCACAAATGGTCACAGGTTTGTTTGATCCATGGGAGAGTGTCACAGAGATACTGAAGGAACTGAACTGGAAGGCTCTTGAAGATAGACGTAAACTATCTCGAGAAAGTCTATTGACAAAGTTTCTCAAACCAGCTTTCACCGATGACTCTAGGAATATACTAGAACCCCCTATGGATCGCTCACATAGGGACTGTGAGAACAAGATTAGAATAATTACAGCACACCCAAAGGTGTCCAAACAATCATTCTTCCCACATACCATAAGTGGCTGGAATGGGCAGATATGCTAATAACTAATACAATGGGACATACTCTCTGCCATGCATTTCATGGTAGTTTGCAGAGTACAGGGGGAACGCTTCCTCCCCGTCCAACAACAATATTCCTACCCTCAGACCACACAGAAGCATTCCTCTTGTCACCCAATATTATCCTGGCCTCGAATACATCAATAAATTACTCCACCAGGGATTTGAATTTCTCAAGTCAACCCCTGAAATGAGATCATCCCTTGACAAAATCCTCCCCACACCACCCAGAGTTGCCTTTCGTCGTCCCCCTAACCTCCGTAACATCCTTGTTAAACCCTACAATATTCCCAGACTACCTTCTCTACCCAGCGGTTCCTACCCCTGTAACCGACCCCGCTGCAAAACCTGCCCCTTGCATCCCCCCACAACCACCTACTCCAGCCCCGCTACTGGTAAAACATACACAATTCAAGGCAGGGCCACATGTGAAACTACACATGTCATTTATCAGCTGACATGCCTGCACTGCACAGCCTTTTACATTGGTATGACAACAACTAAACTGGCTGAGCGCATGAACGGACACAGACGAACTGTCCGCCTAGGAGATGCCCAATACCCAGTAGCGGAGCATGCCCTCCAGCATAATTCTAGGGACCTAGGAACCTGCTACACCGTATGTGCCATTTGGCTTCTCCCACCCAACACCAGTCCCTCTGAACTGCAGAGATGGGAACTTGCACTCCAGCACATCCTTTCATCCCGCCATCCCCCTGGACTGAACCTACATTAAACAACCTCACTCCCATTTACTTTTCAGTCTTCTCCTCTTTCCCTTTCCTCTTTAGCCATTCATGCATCTTTTCATCCTACATCTTTATACTATACACCTCTTTACTTCTGTATGCATCCTCTTTGGTTTGAAGCTGGCACAGTACCTACAGTAGAATATCTTTGGCTTCCCTCTGACAACCATGCCTCCATCCTTGCTACTTTCCCTGTTTTCCTTTCCCTGTTGCTTCATAACCTGGGTTGTGAGTAACTAAATCTACTTTCCCTTCTTCCCTTTCTCTCCCCTCTCTCCTCCCTGATGAAGGAACATTTATTCCGAAAGCTAGGAACTTAAATTTTCGGTTGTTTTTTGTGTTTCTATCGGCTGTACTGAGCTGAGGTAAGTACTGGCCAGCCCCTCTATCTCTTTGTTAGAAATTCTGCATACGCTAAGAATTTCTGATATGTTGAGGATAAATGATCCTGTTCGTCTTGATCCATCAATCAAATGAGTCATTAAACTCAGTGGCTCACTTGCTACTCATAGAGTATTAACATCATCATGAGAATACCGAATTACCTTTCCATCATCTCTCCTGGTCCTTGATCCATTCCAACCATATCTCTTTCTTGTGAAACTGCATCAAGGAAGGCATCCTCCCAAAACTGCATCTGGTCCCACAGGCTGGAGCGTTCCTTGCCAATAAGTCCTGTGATACAAAAATACGACTAGGTTTTAACTACAGGTATTACTATGGTGAAAACTGTTGCGAGTAGATAAAATAATTATGTCATAAATTGATGGCTCGTATATATTAATAATAATAGAATATAATTTATGTACCTTCAAAGAGATATGTTCTTCCTGTATCAGGACTTGGCGTTGTTGAAGTGTTGATCATATTTCCACCATGATATCGAAATCCAGTGCTAAGAGATGATTTGCTCGACCAGACACTAGGTGTTCGTTGCTTTGCTTGGCGTGGAAACTAAATGCAAACAAACATTCAACTTTAGACAGTTTAAACTCAACAATGTATTTGTGTAATAAACACACAAAAATTAGGTGTGTGTGTGTGTGTGTGTGTGTGTGTGTGTGTGTGTGTGCGAGTTAGAGAGAGAGGGAGAGAGAGAGGGGAGAGAGAGAGAGAGAGAGAGAGAGAGAGAGAGAGAGAGAGAGAGAGAGAGAGAGAGAGAGAGAGAGAGGAAGGGAGGGTTGGAGGGTTAGACGTTTAATGCAGTGAAATGTACTGATTATCAATATGACTAACACATCAGTGGACATTTGTTGTTCCTGTGGAACAGCTCAGACACCAAATAATACCAATACTTACTGTGTTTTAAGGGGACCTGGCAATCAGGGCCTGTAGTTTTTACTAGTATTTTGAAATTTAATAACAAAAACTCAGCAGATGTTGGATTGAAACACTAACAAAATAATTAGTGTATTGTAAGCTCAATGTGAAAAAAATTTAAAAACATAGTGGAATGAATATTGACTTTTATCTTACGTACTGAATTAAATGTAATTTTTATTTCAGGTACACTGTACTTCCACACTATAATAAAAGTTCAAAACAAATATTAGTCTTTTACTCACTAAACTTGTTGAAACAGTAAACCAGAAATATTTACCAATCTGTTGTTTTGTGTATTTTAAAATAAAGGTTTTTTGGAAGTCATTTTTTTCCTAATAATTTAAGACATGCTCCATCTTAAAATATTTAATGCCTTGTTGAATAAGGTGGTTCACTGTGTAGGCAAGCACTATATTATTATTCATGCAAAATTTTGTTTTGCAGCTTTAAAACTGGATGAGATCATGATACCTAAGAATGCAAAAACATTGGTTACACAAAACTGAAACAAAAGATTTGCAAGTCATTTCACTCTGAATTATAACATGTCAAAACATTCCAGATCCATAATTTTGTGTATTCTGAGTGTCCTTATCATCTTTTGGTTTTCTTTCTTTTCTTTGGTATTCTGACCTGCTTTGTCATGCTTTCAGTAGACTTTTCAACTTCAGCGACACGTTTCCTGTCCACTAATAGCAGCCCACTTAAAATGCTCCCCTTTTTTTAATGCCTAATCTGCTCATGATTTTTAATCTGTTTGTTACTCCATCATTAAAACATTATGGTGTCCATCACACCAATATGAAAAGCTGACATCACAACAAAAGTTTTTGGCAAGCATTCCAAAATTATACTACTGAAGCTTTTAGTCATATTCTGTAATTTACCATGTAAACATTTTTGCACAAGTTGAGAAGCTGAAAAATCTCTATACATTTGCTTTAGTTGCACCATAACAGTTTCCTGCATGGGGTATGCATGTGTAAGTGTTTGTTCATTTGCTTCACACCTATTACACTTGCACCATACAATGATTCCTTTTGGGCAGAGGCTATGGTCTGTATGCACACTGGTATTCTGTGAAACATAGTTGGCCAAATTACTTTTCTCATCTCACTGACATTTTTGCTGTTTCTCATGATGGCTAGATCATAATAGTCTGTGAGGTTTTCTATTTCTGATTTGGTGATCCTGCTTTGTCCACCAATTGCTGTACCATCAGAGATATGTTTGCTGTCATATCCTTGCAGAGTTTCCTAAGTCTTGCTCTCATTCTCTTCAGCACATGTCATATATGTTGTAGCCCCATACAGTGAGTGTGCCTCCACAGTCAAGTTGCTATGGAAATAGCGGCACCAAAATTAAATAATGGGACGTTGTATGCAAGGTTTTCTGTTTGAAAGTAGTGTGACACCAAAGCATTCACACAACACATCTGCTTTAGAAAGTCATTTAAACATAAAAATGAAGGGGTACTATACCTAAAATATGTGTTTTTAGAATCAGGAGAATCACATAATTTTATGAGACAGGTAAAAACTTACTTCCTTTCTTTTTTTTCCCTCTTTTTTTCCTCACAATGTCCAGGTCACTAATTACAACAGGGACCGCAGTCATATTAAACAGCTTGAGAGAAATTAGTTTTCTGCATTGCCTGTTTTTATATCTATTTTATTTTTATCTTCTACACTACAGTGTTTTGGCTGAATAGCTATTTTGAAACAGTTGCATACATATCAGCAAAATTAATTAGAATACAAAGTACAAAGCAACCATTGGTTATAGTAGCCAGAATAAAGAAAAGAATAACATGAAATGAAAAGTGCACATACAGTGTTTAGCAAATTAAGTGCATGTTTTCGGTTACAGTTATATAATTTTACGGACTATGTGTGGTTACCCTGATATACAATAAAGTAGACCTGAACACTTTTTAAGTACAGATAAAACTGGTAAGTACGCAATAGTTAAAAATTTCATGTAATAAAATGGTTCACCATATTAATGGGTTGAGAACTCTAGCCATGACATCCAATTCTGTACAAACAGCAGCACACAGCCAAACCATTTACCAGAGCAAGGAAGCACTGAACTGTGTGTAGCAACATCTTGTGCAAACAAGTCAAACACAAACCTGTGTGGTTCCATCTCCTCTATCCTGTTGTCTCCTCCCCATTCTTGTCTCCCACCCTATTTATTTGCAGCTCTCTGCTAATTCATCCACCCATCTTTCCCCACTCATCTCCTTTCTTGTTCCTTTTTTCCCCACTTCCATATCCCATAACCTCCAAATGCAGAGCCTGTTGGCAACCTAATCCCTTCACATTCCACTACACAGCATTTGTCTCTCTCCCCACTCATACACTACTATTCATTCTCCTTCTCTGCCCCCTCCAGATTGCTATCCAATCTGACAGTTGCGTTCCGGCCTGAAATACTGGAGTTGGCGGTCACATGTGCATGAAGTGTGCTTGCTTCTGTGTGTGAATGGCGTGTGTCTCTCTTTTACTAATGAAAGCTGTGATAAAAATATACAAATATATATAGCCACCTGCCTTTATTATTTATTTTCATTATTTTATTTACTCCTGTCTTTTCAGAGATTAGAGTCATTTTACTGCTATACTTAATTAGAGATAAGAGCAATGAATATGAGCATGTTTGTTGGTTCCTTACATAAAGATAAGATGCCCAAGTCATATAAAGATATAAGACCACACTCTTATCTTTTTACATAATTTTATATACTTTATCTTTGTAGTTCAATACTTTTATCAAGAGACCATTTCTTGACTGCTGCATTAAAGAATTGTTCATGAAGGTTAGCATGGATTTGATCTGTACTTATTATTACATATGATGTCGTACTAAAATGTCTTGAAAATACTCATGTATGTTACCATTTTATGTTGATGTTCCTAATGGCTCTATTTCTAATAAGGAAGATGGGAATCTGTACATGAGCTTACTTCGTTTTTATTATTGTAAACTCTGTGTAATAACTGTTAAAGAGATGCTACTATAGTAAAAATTCATATTTCAAAAGTAACAGTTATGAACCTCATACATGGAGTAAAGAGAAAGTCATGCTTTCTTGCATTACTAACACATGTATTAATGTCTTAGATAATGTAGATCATACATAGATTTTGCCTGTCAACAAGTTTATCTCTGATTTGTTTGTGATGAGGTGATGTTGCACAGTTCAGGGCACTCTCACACTAGCAAAGTTGGTAGAGCACTTGCCCACAAAAGGCAATGGTCCCAAGTTCGAGTCTGGGTCCGGCACACAGTTTCAATCTGCCAGCAAATTTGATAGAAATGCTGATCTCTCAGTTTATCCCTCTTCCACAGCAAAATACCGATGGCAGTCACCTGTATGCTATGAATGGGTCTTCCACCAGGACTTCTAGCCATGTCAACTTACATCCAAACTTCAATCTTCCATGCAAAATCATATGGAGCTTCAACGTCACTGATGCATTATATCTGATTGTTGGAGCAGACTTCTTATAATTTTACTGTCTCCTCCAAGATTTTTTCCTATTCAAAACCTGCTTGACTCTACAACACAGCTGCCTAGCCATGGACACTTGTCTTGTCAAGCCATGCCATGTCAACTATGCTGGCATGTAAGTGACTGCTGGTGATTCACCAAATGATGACCTGCTTTGCCATTTCTTTGAAGTGACCCATCCATTGTTTTCTCCAGCACAAGTAATACACTCAGTGACACATCTCACTGTCACCAGTCCATTCACAGTCTCATAGTCTGCTTCGAAACAAACCCAACATCAGAAAGCAAGAGTTCTCTTTCATGTTACCACAAGTGCTCTATTGCTCTTCAGAATGTAATTGGGATTTGCCACTTCATACTGTCTCTAACAAGAGCAGTGGATGGCAGCCTTGTGGTGACTATCATCAACTTAATGCCAAAACAATACCTGATCACAGCCCTGTCAACATACCAAACACCTAGCTATGCACATCATAGTGAGACACTTTTCTCCACAGCAGACCTTGCCCATGCTCTTTGTTATACACTCATCGCACCAGACAAAATATCGATATGAAATCTTTGAATTTGTGCAGATGCCAGTCAGACTATGAAATACCACTCAGACTTTCCAATGGATCATGAATGCAATAACTAGAGATTTAAGAGCTCTGTTACATCTATAATTGACCAGCTTGTAATGTTATCAAGTGAAGCAGACCATCTAGCATATGTCCAGCAACTGTACACTAGACTAAGAGAACATGGCTTAGTAAATAACCTATCAAAATGTGTCTTTGGAGTTACTGAAGTAAAATTTTTAGGGTACCTTATCAATGAACAAAGAATCCTGTCACATGAAGACATAGCTGAAGCTATTTCCTAATTTCCACAGCCCACTACAATATGTGAGTTATGCCATTTCTCGGCCTTGGAAAATTTATATGAACATTTTGTGTGCAATTATGTGTTGCTTGCAGTGTCTCTAAATGAAATTCAAAAAGATCCAGCTACACACAGAGGCATGTTATAGTGAACTGATGAAAGGAGAGCATCCCTCATGAAAGTGAAAGCTACTACTGCATAAGCTACATTATTAGTTTATATTCTGTCTGATGCACTTCTCATAGTTACAGTATACACATCAGAAACTGCCACTGGAGTTGTACTAGTGTGTAACAGTGTAGAACAGGACTGGCAACATCCTGCATTCTGCAACAAAAATGATCAACGAAACAAGCAAATTGGTCAACATATGACTGCCAGCTCTAGGTATTGTAAGTTCAATCAAAAAGTCTAGACACATGCTTGAAGGTAGACACTTACTCTTATCAGAGACCATACCCAATTTCCTGGTAACAGCTGCAGAGTCATTCAAAGAAAGTTTGTACTCAGCAGCACACAAATATCCTAATTATGCAGTATTAGTTTGATGCTACTTTAACCTACTGAGTACGGACTGGAATGTCTATGGATTTATTACAGGCAATACAGACAGATGTTCTTGTGTGGTAGTTCTGAATGCATTTACCAAAAACTGTATTGAGCAGCTAGTTTCACGACTCACACAAAATGGAAATGTTTTTCACCTTGTAGCAACAAACAGGCCTGACCTTAGTGATAGTGTCAATATAGAAACAGTGATTAGAGATCATGAAATCATCATAGCAACACTGGTTTCTAAAGTTAACAAAACCCATTGAGAAAGATAGGAGAGTAGGTAGAGCAATTGTTAGCATCCTACTCAGACAGTGAATGAACATAATTTAGTTCCAGCATGATGGACATTGAAGAATTAGGAACAAAGTTTAAACTAATTGCATATCTCACTCTGGAAAAGTATGTGCTGAGTAAAAGGATTAAGGGTGGAAAAGATCCACTGTTTTTTAATAATAAAATTCAGAAAATGCTGAGAAAGTGGAGATTGTTGCTCCCTCAGATCGAAAGAGGGCATGGAAATGTTGACTGGTGGAAGTTAGTAGAAATTTGTTCATTTATAAAAAGAATGATGTGCAAAGCATACAATAACTTCCACCATTACAACATAGCAAAGGATCTTGGTGTGAACCCCATAAAATTCTGGTCCTAAGTGAAATTACTAAGCTGGTGTCAGGGTCCTGTCCAGTCACTTGTCGACCAGTCTGGTGTGTGATAGAAGACAGTAAAACGAAAAGCTTAAAAAGTCATTCATACAGGTGACTGTATACACATATCAAAATTTGACCACTGCACATAATCCAATATAGAATGTGCGTCCCTGTCACTGAGAAGCAAGTGAGATAGTTGGAAACAAATAAGTCGCCATGACTGAACGGAATCCAAATTCCTTTTCATAGAGTCCCCTAAGGCATGGATCCCTTACTTAGCTTGCATTTATCACAAATCTCTTGCCCAGCACAAAGTCCCAAGCAGCTGAAAACAAACACAAGTAACTCCTGTATATGTAAGTTAAAATATAATTAATTTTCTTGAGACTGGAAAGCTTCTGTCCACAAATCAGCACAGATTTCGAAAGCATCAGTTGTGCAAAACTCAGCTTGCCTTTTTCTCAATTGATATTCCGCAAACTGTGGAAATCTACGTCTCTGGAAAATGCTTGACACAGTGCCCCATGGCAGTCTGTTAATGATAGTCTGAGGATACGGAGCAGGTTCCCAAATATGTGTGTGGCTCTCAAAGTCTTTTTAAGTACTAGAAGCAAGTATGTTTTCCTTTATGGCAAGTGTGCATCAGAGACAAGGGAGTGTCCCACAGAAGTGTGACGGGACCACTCTTGTTTTCTATATACGTAAATTGTCTGACAGATAGAATGAGCAGCAGTCCACAACTGCTTGCTAACGATGCTGTAGTAGTGACAAAGTATTATAGTAGAGTGACTGTAGAAGGATACAGGATGGCTCTGACAGAATTTCAATTAGGTGTGATGTATGGAAGCTTCCCCTAAATGTAGAAAAATGTAAGTTAATGCTGATGAGTTGGAAAAACAATCATGTAATGTTTAAATATAGTGTCAGTGGTGCACTGCGTGACAAGGCCACACCGATTAAATACATAGGTGCACTGTTGCAAAATGAAATGAAATGGGAAGGCCGAATAAGTTTGATGAGAGGGAAGAAGAATATTCGTCTTCAATTTATTGGGGGAGTTTTAGGAAAGTGTACTTCATCCACAAAGCAAACTGCATATAGAACACTTGTGTTACCCAATCTTGTGTGCTGTTTGAGTGGTTTGGATATCCACGAAGTCACATCAAAGAAAGAGATTGAAGCAATTCAGAAGTGTACTCTTAGATTAATTAGCAGTAGATCTGACCATCACGCAAGTGTTATGGAGATGCTTCATGAACTCAAATGGTAATAATTCAAGGGAAGATGACATTCTTTTCACGAAATGGTACTGATGAAATTTAGAGAACAGGTAACTGCAGTTGACTGCAGAACAACTCTACTGCCACCAATGTCCATTTTGCATAAGGACCAAGAAGACAAGATAAAAGAAATCAGGGCTCGCATGGAAACAAATAGACTGTCACTTTTCCCTTGCTCCATGGAAAGCAAATTACTAGTAGTGGTACATGCCATACATCATACAGTGGTTTGCAGTGTATGCATGTAGATGCAGGCATACACCACTTGTGTTCACCTTCCACCAGAAGCCAAACAAAGCTTCATTATGCAATTAATATGGATCTTCAGCATGCTGATGGTGAACATAGTGGATTGGCAGCTTCCTGACCCCGTTTTTGTAAAATGAATGTGGCTCTGACAGCAGCCAGTTGTACATAAACACTTTGACAGGGCCACTGTCATCAGATTTGTGTCCTCCGACTACCTCTTATAGTAGTGCAAATGAATGAAAATTACAGGACAACAAGACTGGACTGTAGGGAAGCTGTTCTAGTGTCGTCCAGAACCATTCCTGTATTTTTAGTTGAGTTCGGGCAGTTGTGTGGGGTTGGGCACTGTGATGAAACTTAGGCATGTGAACAACCAGCAATTAAGTCCTATCAATTAAAAGCTCATCTTCAAAACACTCATGTAGAAAGACACAAAATAAGTAAACACCGACAATGTGTTTTCATTCATGTGACCACACACTCACTTTGGCACGGCAGCAAAATATAACTAATAAAAGACAACCATAATCTCATTAGGATGGCAAAAAATGGATTTCCAAAATCTTGTGTTGTTTTAATATCATAAAAAGACATTTAGCATCTCATAAATACATAGAATAAATGTGTAATAATATAAGTGAACAGCGTGACACACTCAGCATAATATTTACAAATCCTAAAATATATGCATGCAATGCATGTCAGAAAAAAAAGTCGGTTGCATTTAGAAAAGCGTGGTTCTGAAATACTAAACACAATGTTTAACAATGTTTGTAAAATAACAGATGTAATCTAGACAGTAGCAGATTTTGTGTTAATATTAAAGAGATGAAAGTAAGTACTGTATTTAACCTATTACAAGACAAGGCTTTCCCCCAAATATGTCATTTGAAAAATTAAGGATCATCTTACAATTCATGCAGACTAAATTGACATTCAGCATAGTGGCTGATGAAAGTGACCATAAATGGCGAATGCACTTACGGTTGATCACATCAGCTATAGTGCCAAGTGCCAACTTATTTTGCACAAACAGTATTCCCGCATCACAATATTGCTGCTGACATCAACATTTTTACATTGTTTAGTAGAGTATATAGGGACAGTCTTACATTTACAGGATTCACTGAACATTGTGAGATGAAGCTTTCTTAATTGAGCTCATGTTCAGATTTATTTTGAAGAATTCGGAAGGGCAGGGTCGGCAAGTGATACTCACATTTCAACAGTCTACTTTTCCAGATATGCCAAAGGGCTTGATACAGTCTTGATGCTGCTCGAACAACCATCTGATTAGCATGGCACTAGTGTAACAGATACCCAAAAGACTATGAACTAACCACTACAACAATCTACTGCCCTGATTACAATTTGACAATTTCCTGAAACATGGGAGGAAATAGTATTCAGTTCTATCATCTTCGAAACTTTTGTTGTATTTGAACAGGTTTGCAATAACCATTCTCATACCTATATGGATACCATATGCAAACATTAATGACACTGCTTAAGTAAAGACAAAATTCAAAGATGGAAATGTTGTCCTTCAAAAAACAGTATTTTATTCACAACCCCAGACCAATATTTTATTTTGTTATGAGAGAATGTAACAATTTACTAAGTGGATTGCAAACATGATGGTGGTGTTCAGTTGAAACAGAAGGAAATTTAATCCAGAATGAAATGTGTAACAAGGGTAGTACATCATATTAAACTGAATGTAATTCTCATCTTCAGAATAAATTATAGTGACAAGACCTGTGCATTGGGTTTTTATGAACATTTGCCATGTTTAAACAGCAATTTGCCTGAATCCTTTTGTAGTCGTCATTGAACTGACTTCAAAATTGGACAAATACTCAACAATAGTATTCATGTCTGCAGGAAGCAGTAAAAGTTTACATAGGGGCCAATGGTGTACTTACACTATGTGATCAAAAGTATCTGGACACCCCCCCCCCCCCCCCCCCCCCCAAAAATAAACATTTTTCATATTAGGTGCATTGTGCTGTCACCTACTGCCAGGTACTCCAAATCAGCAACCTCAGTTGTCATTAGACACCGTGAGAGAGTAGAATGGGGTGCTCCATGGAACTCACGGACTTCAAACGTGGTCAGGTGATTGGGTGCCACTTGTGTCAGACATCTGTAGATGAGATTTCCACACTCCTAAACATCCCTAGGTCCATTGTTTCCAATGTGATAGTGAAGTGGAAATGTGAATGGACACGTACAGCACAAAATCTTACAGGCTGACCATGTTTGTTGACTGACAGAGACCGCCGACAGTTGAAGAGGGTCGTAATGTGCAGTAGGCAGACATCTATCCAGACCATCACACAGAAATTCCAAACTGCATCAGGTTCCACTGTACATACTATGACAGTTAGGCAAGAGGTGAGAAAACTTAGATTTCATAGTCGAGCAGCTGCTCATAAGCCACACATCACGCAGGTAAATGCCAGATGATGCCTCGCTTGGTGTAAGGAGCATAAACATTGGATGATTGAACACTGGAAAAACTTCGGGTGGAGTGACAAATCACAGTACACAATGTGGTAATCTGATGGCAGGGCGTGGGTATGGTGAAAGCCCAGTGAATGTCATCTGCCAGTGTATGTAGTGCCAACAGCAAAATTTGGAGGCGGTGGCATTATGGTGTGGTCATGTTTTTCATGGAGGTGGCTTGCACCCCTTGTAGTTTTGCGTGGTACTATCACAGCACAGGCCTACGTTGGTGTTTTAAGCACCTTCTTGCTTCCCACTGTTGAAAAGTAATTCGGGGATGGCGATTGCATCTTTCAACATGATCGAGCAACTGTTCATAATACACAGACTCTGGCAGAGTAGTTACATGACAATAACATCCCTGTAATGGAGTGGCCTGCACAGAGTCCTGACCTGAATCCTACAGAACACCTTTGGGATGTTTTGGAAAGCTGATCTCTTGCCAAGCCTCACTGACTGACATTGATACCTCTCCTCAGTGCAGCATTCTGTGAAGAATGGTCTGTCATTCCCAAGAAACCTTCCAGCACTTGATTGAACATATGCCTGCGACACTGGAAGCTGTCATCAAGGCTAAGGGTGGGCCAACACAGAGTGTATGTGTTTCTTGCTGCAATGTTGTCAACACTCATCATGATGTATGATGGGAATTAATGGGGGTGTGTCAGCTGATTCTACACGGCCAAGCCAACGAGACAGTGGCGGGCAGGCGATATGTTTGGAAATAAGACACATTGTTGTAATATTCTTATGTCAGTATAGAAGCAAAAGTATTCAGAACACAACAGCTGTGTTCTCAGATCTCAACATAAAGGCAACCTGAAGAAATGACCATATATTGGTGACAATGAAGATATAAATTTCACAGATGTGTTATTAGGATGATTATGAAGATGTTTAAAAGTAGTGATACCAATGACTACAAGGTTAGTAAGCAAAAAAGGTAGGAAAGAACTTAGTGCAAATGTTACTGTACACAGTGAAAAGCAATAGTTTACACTAAGTATAAAGTAAACTTTTTGGCAGATACTTTTGATAAATAAAACAGTTGGTAATTTTGATTACTCAGAATACATCGAAAATATTTTTTTCTGAAAGAGCCTCTTAAAAAAAGGGGGAGGGGGCATTGTCTTATATTCAGAGTCATCTTATACTTGGATGAATATGGCAATACACACAGTGAACACTAGCTCAAACTACATGAGATGAATAAAACATGCTTAGACCAAGAAATGAAACAGAAGATAATGGTAAAAAGAGAAAAGGTAACTAAAAATGCTTTCCCGGTAGAAATCAGGCTATAAGCAATCACCTGTTATCATAATATCTAATCACTACACAACCAACAGTTACAAGCTGTGATATACTTGTCAGCCACTTGTTTCAAGATTGATGTTATTTGCACTGGATCAAAAATGAAAACTTGTCATATGTCAGCTTCACAAATTGTACAGTTGGTAGCAGCATCTACCAAGGATATCAGCTGAGAGGCAGAATCCTCTTTTAGCAATGTTTCAATACGTATCCTACTTGTCACCTTTATACCAGGTGACTCTGCCTGAAGATGATGAGTAGGAATCTTGTTGAAATGTTGCTACTGATGACACTGTAGTTTGCCTTCTGTACACATGTGCTCTACTGACTGAGCTTTCCAAGTATGACTCATGACCCATGTCCCCAACCTTACTTCTGCCAGTACTCATCTTCTGCCTTCCAGGACTAGCACTCCTAGAAAGGATGATTCAAACCCTATACCCACAAAGTACTTCGGTGAAATTTGGAGGGTAGGAGATGAGGTACTGGTGAAATTAAGGCTGCAAGAGTCCCATGTTTGAGGCACACAGTTTACATTTGCAACAAAGTTCCAAATTATTCGACTGCAGATTCAAAATGCATAATTCATTCTGGGAACAACAGTGTGAATTTACTATTAACCTGATGGCAACATGACCCAGTTTTGGAGCAGACTTGAAAATGCATTCTATTTCCATAAATGCAAAGGTAAGGAAGTCATATTACAGGGTAATTTTAATATAAATTTACAGACTTTTTGCAGGTTGTTAACAAAGGTACAAGCATGTGGAATAAGTTCACAAATTTGTGAGTGTGTTGATGACTTCTTAAACAATAGAACTCAGTATGTTGACCTTGATGGTGAGTGTTAATCAAGACAAGGGCATCATTAGGAGTGTCCAAGAGAAGTGTGATAGGACCACTGTTGTGCTCTATGTGCATAAATGATTTGGTGGACATGGTGGGCAGCAATCTGCAATTGTTTGCTGATGACGCTGTGGTGTACCATAAGGTGTTGAAGTTGAGTGACAGTAGAAGATATAAGACAGACAAAATTTCCAGTTGGTGTGATGAATGACAGCTAGCCCTAAATGAGGAAAAATGTTAGTTAATGTGGGCAAGATAGAAGATCAAATATGTAATGTTTGGATAAAGTATTTCTAGTGTCCTGCTTGACACAGTCAAGTCAATTAAATATCTGGGCGTACAATTACAAAGCAATACGAAGTGGAACAAGCATGCAAAAACTGTGCTAGGGAAGGCAAATGGCTGACTTAGGTTTGTTAGGGGAATTTTAGGAAAGAGTGGTTCGCCTGTAACAGAGACCACATATAGGATGCTGGTGCAACCTATTCCTGAGTACTGCTTGAGTGTTTGGGATCCGTACCAGGCCAGATGGAAGGTAGACATCGAAGTAATTCATAGGTAGGCTGCTAGGTTTGTTTCCAGTAGATTCTAACAACATGTAAGTGTTACAGAGATGCTTCAAGAACCCAAATGGTTTTCCCTGGGGGGAAGGCAACAGTCTTTTCAAGAAACAAACTCTTAAAATTACAAGTAGCTATAGAAAGCACTGGTATAAGACCCAATGTTTTCTGTGTAACTGAACATTGGCTAAAAAACAATGAAATAACTTGTATAATTTTAGACAAGTATAAGTTACTATTATACTTTTGCAGAAAGAATTTAAAAAATGGTGGTAGCTGCATATTTGTTAGAGATGGCACCTCCTGCCGTGTAACAGCAATTCCTTTGGAAAGGTATGCAACTGAAAAACCTTTTGAGTGTAGTGGTATAAGAATTGAACTGCAAAATGTAACCTATGTAATAATGTCTTTATACAGAGCTCCCAGTGGTGATTTCATTGTGTTCATAAAAACCCTTGATAGGCTGCTATCACAATTTTGGAAGAACAAGTTAATTTTATGCAGAGACTTGAAAATTGACCCCTTTATCTGAATCAAAATATAAAACAGAACTAGAGAGTTTACTTATAATGTATGGTTTACATAACACAATTCAAAACTATACGAGAATAGGTATGAACACTCAAACTGCCATTGATCACATAATTACAAATATTCAGTTGGGCAGATATAATTTTCTTATAGAAAACATGAGTTTATCAGATCACAACTCACAGACTGTAATAATAAAAGAAGTAGGTAAATTAGATTCACTCAGCTTTATCCCTTACAGAGATATGAGAAGTTCTAACATAACATACCTAAAGATAAAACTACAAAATTAAAGTGGCCAGAAATGTATTTATCTAATAGTGTTAATGATAAATATAACAGTTTCCTAGATATCTATTTAAAAATCATTGAAGAGTGTTTGCCAACCAAAACTAAACCAATAAAGAAAAATCGAGGAAATCTGCCACGGCTAACAAATTGTCTATTAGTATACAGTAAAAAGTTGAAACTTCTTCATGCAATTTGGAAAGCTCCAGATAGACCTATTCATTTTGTTGAATATTATAGAGCCTATAAAAAGATTTACAATAAAACTTTAATAGCTGCAAAAAAACTGTAAAATGGAAATGTTATTACACAAGCTCCCAACAAAGTCAAAAGCACATGGAAGATAATAAACAGAGAAACAGGAAAGTCATCAGGAAATAACAATAAAAGCTTAAGCCTAAAAATCAATAATGTTGTAACAGAAGATCCAATAATCATTAGCAACACTTTCAACCAGTATTTTACTAGAACCTGCCAACAACTTACACAGTGTAACAATAGTGATTCTCTGCAGGCCCAAAAACTAGATAAGAATAAACAAAAGTCACCCAGTGATTCATGTTACCTGTATCCCAGCAACTGAACAAGAGATAAGAAAAAAAAATAGAGAAACTAAAAAATAAAGCATCCACAGGCATAAATGGCCTATCAAATAAAAATTTGAAGCTAACTATGAGGGAAATTGCTAAACCCCTCTGTCACTTACTCAACTCATGTCTAAAACAGGAATTTTCCCAGACAGAATGAAGATTGCAAGAGTACTACTACTATTCAAAAAAGGTGATCACATGTGCCCACATAATTACAGACCAGTTAGCCTCCTTCCTATTTTGTCAAAGATCCTAGAAAGAATAATATTTGTTTGGTTAATTGCATTTTTTGATAAAAACTCTATCATAAATGGTAGACAGTTTGGGTTCCAGAAGGAAAAATCTACATTTGAACTTATTAATATAATCTCTGCAGACCTAGATCAAGGCCAAATCCCAGTTGGTGTCTTTCGTGACTTATCTAAAGCTTTTGATCTTGTCAATCACCACATATTAATAATGAAGCTACACCACTATGGAATTAGAGGAACTGCTCTCGATATCATAAATTCATTTCTGCAGAAAAGAAAACAAGCAATGGAAGTGTCACTCAATCAAGGGAAACAGCTTCAGAACTACAAGATATAAAACATGGGGTGTCACAGGGTAGTATTCTAGGACCCCTCCTTTTCCTTATATACGCAAACGATTTTCCTTGTAACGTAGACAGCGAATTGATATTCTCTGCAGATGACACAACAAGCATAACTGTGAGATCGAGCTTACAGAAGGCCATAAGTAAAAGTAATCAAACAGTTGAAATGATCACCCACTGGTTTGAAGTGAACAGGTTATTTCTCATTTAAGAGAAAACTAATGCAATCCTATTTAAGAACAGCAGAAGAAAAACAAATTTGCAAGAGCTAGATGTAAGAGTGCTAAATTTTTAGGGATCACCATGGATAGTTGTTTAGGATGGAAAGATCATATTTCCAATATAAGCAATAAACTTAGCAGTGCTGCTTTTGCTCTGTGACAAATTAAGTGCAATGTGCGCATGGTGTATTTTTCATACTTTAATGCTATAATGAGCTATGGTATAGAAATCTGGGGCCACTCGACTGAGGCAATTAAAATATTTAAATTACAAATGAGAGCAATTAGAATAATAGGAAACAAAAGAACAACAGATAGTTGCAAGCCTCTTTTCAAAAAATATAAGATTCTAACCTTCTACAGCTTGTATATATACAAAATTCTGCTCCTTGTTTGGGATCATAAAGATAAATTCAACAAAAATGAAGATGTACACCACCATCACACTAGAAACACCAAGAAATTAAGGAATCTGCAGCATAACACAACTCAATATGATAGAAGCAGTGGTTACATGGCAGTAAAGATGTACAACTATTTACAACCACACATCACTAATGGCAAATCGAAGGATAAGTTTAAACAGTCAGTCAAACAACAGCTACTAGAAACCCCCTTATACTCAATCAGAGAATTTCTTCATACAAAAATAACTGAATCAAACAGGCATAGTGCACTAAAAGAAAAATGTACACAGGTATAGAGGAAAAGAATAAGTAAAATGTGTTAAAGTCTTAAAAGCATAGTTTTATCTAAGGGTTTTGTTTTTATCCAGTATTATTACTGTTAATTTTTTTTATAAATGTAAACAAATGGGATCTAGAATATGTATGTGCTATGTGACTGTATTATACTATATATAACAATGGAAAATTGTACTGAAATGCAGGAGGATCTGCAGCGAATTGACGCATGGTGCACGGAATGGCAACTGAATCTCAATGTAGACAAGTGTAATGTGCTGCGAATAAATAGAAAGATAGATCCCTTATCATTTAGCTACAAAATAGCAGGTCAGCAACTGGAAGCACTTAATTCCATAAATTATCTGGGAGTACGCATTAGGAGAGATTGAAAATGGAATGATCATATAAAGTTGATCGTCGGTAAAGCAGATGCCAGACTGAGATTCATTGCAAGAATCCTAAGGAAATGCAATCTGAAAACAAAGGAAGTAGGTTACAGTATGCTTGTTCCCCTACTGCTTGAATACTGCTCAGCAGTGTGGGATCCGTACAAGATAGGGTTGATAGAAGAGATAGAGAAGATCCAACAGAGGGCAGCGCGCTTCATTACAGGATCATTTAGTAATCGCGAAAGCATTACGAAGATGATAGATAAACTCCAGTAGAAGACTCTGCAGGAGAGACACTCGGTAGCTCGGTACATACCTTTACCGAAGAGTCAAGCAGTATATTGCTCCCTCCTACCTATATCTCACGAAGAGACCATGAGGATAAAATCAGAGAGATTAGAGCCCACACAGAAGCGTACCGATAATCCTTCTTTCCACGAATAATACAAGACTGGAATAGATGGGAGAACCGATAGAGGTACTCAGGGCACCCTCTGCCACACACTGTTAGGTGGCTTGTGGAGTATGGATGTAGATGTAGATGTATAAAATGATGGACCCATAGCATAGAATTATTGTAATTAAATGTTCTGTAATTTAGGTACATAGGTTATGTATGCCTCATAAAATCCGTTCAGTTTTACAGCATCTAAAATTTTGTAACTATGATGTTATTTTCAAAAATATTGTGGCTAAAATTTATTAGTTATCTTAGCAAAACTATAGCTAGAGTCAGTAAAGGTAATGTATTTTATTGGAAAACTGACAAAGCAGATATGTACTTGGACTTATTCCATAGATGTACATCATAAGCTGCTAAATAAATAAATATATATTGAGAAAATTTAGAGAATCAGCATTTCAAACTGACTGTTGAATGTTTCTACTGTCGCCAACATATATTGCAAATGAGGACCGTGAAGATGTCTGCCCCATTAGTTGAATGGTCAGCACATTGGATTGCCATGCACGGGGGTCCAGGTTTAATTCCCAGCTGCGGTGGGAGATTTTCTCCCCTCAGGGACTGGGTGTTTTGCTGTCCTCATCATCATTTCATCCCCATTGTTGACGTGCAACTCAATAAGACTTGCACTTGGCGAATGAACTTCCCGTCTGGGAACTCCCAGCCACTAACGCCATACACTCATTTCCATTTTACCATGAAGATAAGATACAAGAAATTAGGCCACATACAAAGCCATATAGGCAGTCATTTTTCCTTCGTCCTATCTGTGAGTGGAACATGAAAGGAAATGACTAGTAGTGGTACAGGGTACCCTCTGCCACACATCGAATGGTGACTTGTGGATATGTAGATGTACAGTAAATAAGAATAATGGCAATATTCTGAAAAGGATAGACTGCTACTCATTATACTGTAGAGATGTTGAGTCACAGACAGGCACAACAAAAAGACTGCTAAACAAGTAAGCTTTCAGCCACAGGGCTTTCTCCTGAATTAGACAACATGCACACACACATTCAGGCAGACACAACTGACATACACATGGCAACTGTCTCTGGCTACTGAGGCCAGACTCTGGAGCATATGGTCACTAAAATAGGTACAATGAAAATAATTCTTCATTCACTGAGAATTTAAAAGCTAACAGACATGCAGGACATGTACTCAATCAGTCCAAATTTTGCATTGTGCAACCAAGAGCAAAAAATTGACATTGCTGGAGAAATTAGAGATTGTGAAACACTTTCATGTATATAGAGTTGGTCTTAATAGCCAACTGATTACGAAGAATCAAATGTTTTATGATTCCATTACGACAATTTTTCAAAGAGTGCAGCTGAGTACTGGCATAATTCTCCTCATGAAGACATTAATTTAATTCTATACCGTATATATTACATTTGGGTTTTGGAATTTTTTTTACATATTTTATGTTGTTTTGTAAAGAAGCTATAATGTCCACATATTTCTTATGGTCTTCTTGTCTTTACTTTCCAGCCAAAAGGCCTCCTCATGAAGTAGACAAAACACTCACACACACATTCACAAAATTGCAACTATCATAAATATGACCACTATCTCAGGCTGCCAAGAGAAGGGGTAGGTTGGTGAAGGGCAGGGACTAACAAAGGTTAAGGTCAAGGGGATTACTGGAACATACAATATATTCCAGGGAGAGTTCACACCTGTGCAATACAGAGGTGATGATGTTGGTAGGAAGAATTCAGATGGCACAGACTTTTAAGCAGTCTTTCAAGTGGAGAATGTTGTGTTGGGTAGCATGACTGGGTGGTCCAGCTATATCTTGGCCGCAGTTTATCAGTGGCAATTCATGTGGATAGACAGCTTGTTGGGTGTCATGCTCTTGTAGAATGCAGCACAGTGGTTTGCAGCTTAGTATGTAGATCATGTAACAGCTTTTACAGATTTTCCAGACTTTGATGGGATGGGTGATGCTTGTGACCAGTTTGGGGTAATGCATTAATTATGGTATTCATAGTAGCTTCCCACATTCTTATTCTGTGATTCATTATTAGACCTATTCTTGCATTACTCTCATTTGATTTTGTATTTGTAAGTTTGTACTCATCTGTCTAGAAGTCCTGGTCTCCCTGCCACTGCACTTCACTAACTGCCACTAGATCTAACTTCAACCGATCAGTTTCCCTTTTTGAAGTTTCTGTCATTCCTCTCTGATGAAGGGATCTATCATTCCATTATCTGACCTGTAGAATAACTGGTTTGTTTTTCTTGATGAGACTTTCCTCACGAGTATTCCCCATCCAGACATCTGATTGGGGAACTTTTTTATCTCCGGAATATTTTAACCAAATGGATCTCATCATCATTTAACCATTAAGAAGACTTGCATGCCTTTTGGAAAAATAACAGGTGTAGTTTTCCCTTGCTTTCAGCCATTCACACTATTAACACAGCAAAGCCATGTTGGTTAATGTTACAAAACCAGACAGCCAATCATTCAGAGTGTTGTTCCTGCATCTATTGAAAAGATTGCTACCCCACTTTGGGAATCATGTTTGTCTGGCCTCTCCGCAGATACCTATTTGACATAGTTGCACTTCCAGTACAGTTATGTGTACAACTGAGATGCTCAAGTCACCCACCTTGATAATGTCTGTGGCTCACGGGGGTAGCTGAATTTATGAATACCAATTTATGTCATAAATAATTTTAATTTTGTTTAAAATGTTATACTCCAGACTGTAATGGGACTTAATTTACAATTGGTTCCTCTTGTCATGTACATGCTGTCTTTTACAGTTCAAATAAACATAAAAATTATTGCAACCGGAACACTTTTTCATATTTTACAATAACATGTATCCCATATAATGAATATGATTTCAAGAATAGGTAAACAAATGGAACGAGAAAACTAGAAGTTATTCCAAACTTATCTCAATAATGTAAAAGCAGCTACAATACTATTCACATGAGTTTCCATAAGGTATATACAGGGTGAGCCACATAAGATGTAACACCACTTTTACTTTGTGAACAGCTACACATATCGAAACACGACTTTCGGAGAATGTTAGAGCATTGAGGAGGATGTATTTATTTGTTTGGTTAATGTTTCTAGTGCTGATATCAATGAAGATATTTAAGCAAGTATGTTTTTTAACCTTTTTTGGAATGGAACCCCATACTTTTTATAACTGCATTTGATAGCGCTTGAGAAGACAGTTACAGTGGTGTAGAATTTAATACTGACACTGAAACTAATCACACAAAAATTCAAGAAATGTCCTTGACTTTGATAGCACAGTGGTCCTACTTGCATTAGCAGTGCAAACACTCCCAAGCAGAGTTCTTGTGCTATCCTGTGCCAGAATGTCAACACATTTACCTGTTTACTTGTCTGCACTGCAGGCTGCTCATTTCTGCTTCAACAGTCATTGCATGTAAACAAGTACATCAAGAAGGAGAAATTGGATATGTAAAATAAATGGTGTAAAAATAATATAGCAATATAGGGCTATCTATCTGGATCACCAACATCTGACACATCAGCCAAGTGCATGAATTATTAAGACACTACTGCAAAAAAGCTGCTTGTATGTGAAAAACAGGACGATAAAGAAAAGTGCGATTGACAGAGAACATGAAGAAGCTGTTCTGGCTACAATGCTAATGAATCCACACTGTGGTATGAGACATAATACCAAGGAATGTGGAATCAGCCAGACAAGTGTCATTTGCATCCTGTATTGACAGAATTTCCATCCCTATCATCTGTCGCTACATCAAGCACCTGATGACCGTGATTTTGAATGTCATACAGAATTTTGTCGGTTTGCCCTTCAGCAACAGAGATGACCCTGCATTTTTCCAATATGTGGTCTTTACTGATGAAGCAACATTTATTAACCACACTAAAGTAAATTTGCATAATATGTACACCTAGGCATCGAAAATCCTCACTGGCTTTGCCAGGTGCAATATCAATGACCGTGGAGTGTAAACGTATGGTGCGACATGATAGTAAATTACATTGTGGGACATTACTTCATCTCATGCATTCCAAATGGATATTCGTACACACACTTTCTGACAAACATTCCATCAGTTCTTCTAGAGGAGGTACTTTGATTGTCCAGCTCATTCATCCCCTGCTGCAATGCAAATATTGAATGAGATCTTTCCTGAACATTGGATAGGACAAAATTCTATTGTCAGCTGGCCTGCGAGGTCCCCCAATTTGACTCCTGTTGATTTCTTTCTTTGGGGAGTACTTAAAAGATGCAGTCAATGATGAAGTCCCAATTATGCCAGACAATATGTGTCATCAAATCACTAGTGGATGCTCTAATATATCAATCAATGTAATTACATGTGTTTATCATTCTTGCAAACAACAACTGCCAATGTGTCTTTAAGCCCATGGTCAACAGTTTGAACACACTCTTAAATTAAAGGATAAATTTATTTTTTTAGGAGACAGTATTTATCTTACGTGATTTGTGTGATTACCAAATCATTGTTAGTAAACTGTTTATTTAATTTACATGTGTACAAAACTGAACTCCAGTGCCAAATAAGTCAATAGTGTGTATTGCACATAGCTCGTGACACTGTAATTATGTGCTTATGTTCAGCATGAAACGATGTTTCATTAAGAAGAATATTTATTTTGTAATGTACAAGTGGTCAAAAAAGTATTTTTAATAAAACATTTACTTCAACGAATGTATCCCATATGATATAATTTAGAGCAGTGAAGGTAGAGATAGCTGTCTGACAGCACATATTTTACCACTAAGAAACACACAGCCATGTACAGGAAAAGGTAGCTCAAATCCTCCCTCTAACAATTAGATATTTAATGCAGTAGTTGCTTTCTGCAGTGTATAAGACCTCTTTATTTTTGAAGAATGAACAGCTGATTTATCCTTTTTACCTCATGTAAATCTTGGAGGCTACACAAATGTGAAATAGTTTTCTTAAGCCCTTTGTGATATGCTAGATTCTAGCCTATGTCGTATTTCCATATACAACATTTGTAGCTGAACCTGCATCTAGGTCGTAAGTTATTCAAGGGGAAATAGCCCAAAATTTATTCAAGAAGAGGTAAGGAAAATGATATAAAGAAACTGATGTTCAGTAGATTGAGAGTAGATCCAGCTGTGAAAAGAAAATTTCATTGATGTTTTCATGATGCTATTAGGAGCAAATTATTGAAATTCTCAAAAGTTTATGGAGACGAGATAGAATGCAACTAATAGTACAGTAGTTATTGCGGTTAAGCTAAGTCTAATACCTAGTTCTCAATTCCACTTAATATAACAGCAGAAAGAGTGGGAGCTTCATTGTATTAGGTTACTACAATGGAGGAAGGTGTATCTGTCATTGTCTATTATTTCTTGCATTATGTGCCAGGCTTGGTGGTCATTGGTGAATGAGTCACAGGCTGCATGGAGGCACTTACTCACAAGTAGCACTCATTTTTAGTGTTGTTAGTGTGGCCTATGGGACTCTAAGGACTGGCAGCCATGGCGGGGTAAGCGTGAATTCATACTCTCTGTTCTTGTTGTTAGAGTGTTTTAATATTTCACTGGGTTCTCTGAAACTGAGTTTTATCAAACCCAGCTGCTTGGTAAGCATGCAGAACTTTTAAAATTTTATTTCTTTTCCAAATTCTTGCCGGTGCTTGAGCACTCCAGATTTGCTGTTTTGCCCCACATGAATGTGGGACTCATGTTCCTGTATGCAAATTGCCTTTGACCTGCTGGTCTCACCGATGTATACTTCTCCACACTGGCATTCCATGTTGTACACACCAGCAGTGTGTAAAGCACCTACCTTGCCTCTGATGGAGCCTAGTACATGCTGGATCTAGTGGCTACTGTAGAAGATAGGCTGGACACCAACCCAGCGAAGGTGTTTGTCAGTCCTGTCAGTGACATTCTTCACATAGTGTAAGGATGCTGCTGGCTGCAGTTTGTCTGTTTCTTGAATGTCTTGTTTCCTTTTGTTCACTGCTATGGCTGTCTGGATTGATTTATGGCTGTAACTTTGGATGAGAATGTTGTAATCAGCCTTTTGAACTCTTGTATCATGTTTCGAGGATCACTTAGGCAGTGCATATGGGTAGTAAAAGAAGCATGACTCCATGGTTGTTGGATTAAGTGTGCAAATATCTGCCCATAAGTGTAGGCTTCTGATATGCTCTGTGTCCTAGAGAGTATTCAGTTGTTGTGTACACTTCCATGTAAAATAATGGAACAGCACCATTGTTCTATGTCTTGACTGTGAACTATATCATCCCATGTATTTTATTCAACCATTCCTGAAATCTGTGAACCTCTGTTGCACCATGAGGTAATATGATGAACATATCATCTACCTATCTAGGCCAGCACTGTGGATGTAAAAGGAGCAGGATAAAGTGCTACTGCTTCAAAGTCCTTCATGAATATGTTGGATGCTAATGGTGTAGGGAGATCCCACACTATGCCCACTCATCGTATTTTCCTTCCCATTTTATGTACACTGAAGACAAACATAACTCAGTGAGGTTGCATATGGCTAGTATGACATGCTCTTGTAGGATGTGAAAATTTTGTCTACTGGCATGTTTGTGAATACTGACTTTATGTTGAACTGAACATGATTTCCTTTGTTAAAAACCATTTCTCCCTTTATTCATTCTGTGAAGTGTGCTGAGTTCTTCACATAAGCATCTGTTTTGCTAACTAGAGGTCTTAATTTAAAGGCTAGATATTTTGACAAGTTGTACATAGGTGAGCTGATCCCTTCATAGATAACTTTCCACGTGTTCCCCCCCCCCCCCCCCCCCCCCCCCTCCTCCATACATTCTACGAGCTATTGGTATTCAGGAATGAGTCCTTTGGTCGTGTCAGTGTCAATTCTCAAGTCCTTAATTGAGGTATGTGTCTTTCAAATTATCTTGGCTGTAGGGTCAGCCCTTAGTCATTGTAGATGGGATCAACTAATGCTTCCTTCATCTCGTCTTCATATTACATGGTGTACAAGATAGCAGCCTTGCTTGGTTTACTTGTAATATCACAACACTGTTGTTCTTCTTCAGCTCTGTGATAGATGGACTTCCCTATCATAATCATGTACGCATAATATGTGCGGATGGATATGTGTGTGTGTGTGTGTGCGAGTGTACACCTGTCCGCTCCCGGGATTGGAATGACTCCTTACCCTCTCCCTTAAAACCCACACCCTTTCATTTTTCCCTCTCCTTCCTTCCTTCCTGACGAAGCAACTGCCAGTTGCGAAAGCTTGTAATTCTGTGTGTGTGTTTGTGTGTTTTGTTCATGTGCCTGTCTGCCGGCGCTTTCCCGCTTGGTAAGTCTTGGAATCTTTATTTTCATTATCCACTGTTATTTATTTATTGTATTTAACTCCTGTGTGTAGTTATGTTTGTTTACAGCAGTTCTGCGTAATTTGTGAAGCATGAATCTAAAACTTGCATCTTTGGGTGTCAGTGGCTTCCTGTATATTGTGAAATAATTTGTGTTGTTTTTCTTTACATGAAAGAACAAGAAAATTTATTGTGTTGTCTGTTTATGTTTGTAGAACAGATTTATAAACTTATAATTGAAGAGAACAGCCACATACAAAGGCATTAGTAGCAGAAGGTAAACAGATTATAAATGACTACACTATATTATGTAATGGCACATCATTTAATACATTACAGGAGCTGCACAGAAAAGACATCAGAAACAGATCACCAGACTTATACTAGAACAGGTGAACATCATCAGCGCCTGGTCACATAGCAACATAAATACTGTGTTTTGAAAAGTGAAGAAGTCTTACTTGTGAGAGAAGTTCTCCAAAACTTGAGTTATGATTCTGTCAACACCACATGAGAATGCAGGTGAGAACTGATATTTTGAAACTAACTATAAATAATAGTAAAATATAATTGTGAAATACATTCACACAACAAAATTATGTTTATGGGTAAAATGATTCATTAGTTCACCAACCAAACCCACACTAACATTCAATTGGAGACGACAAGCTACCAATACACAGCAATGTGCAGGGTCTACATAACCCAAAAATAATGACAACAGACAAAAACTGTTTCCAGGCCTAATGTCATAACAATAATTAGGTATTGTTTAACACATGTTTACATTTACACAACTGAATAAAGATTACTCACTGATGATGACGCAAAGGTGCTGAGACATCTTTGAGTTTACATAAAAAACAGTTGTTTGGATGAATAATAGGTAGACATAGGTAGACCTGAAATCTAGTAATATGTTTTAAGTTATGGAATAAGACATACATGTTAAGTTATGGAATAGTACATAGCCTGTGCTCAGTGCCTTAGACAGAGCACTGGCTCCCAAGTACTGACCACCACTGGACAATGGCCAGTCTGTTCAACAAATTCAGCAACAGCGAGCTGCTTCCATGCCTCCACTGCTGTGTGTTAACAGCCTGAAACCCTGACTAACATTCAGGAAGCTTCCGCAGTTTGACACAGCATAGTGAGGTAGCCGTGGACCTCTGCTAGAGGCCTCTGTTCCAGGCATCTCTATGTGACAGTCACGTGGTCCCTTTCATGCAGTCAGCCCCAGGCAGCTGGATTTAAATCCCCAGAGGCCAGTCCACAGTTCTCAAAACAGCTGGGAAACAGTATGATGTCCAGTCACTCCGATCAGTGCCATCCTGATAATGCTGCCATTACTACTGCCACTGGGCCTTGAACCCTAGACACTTGGGCAGCTCAGCAGTCTGCCACCACCACAGGACTAAGAAGTGAGGATCCAGTCATCATTGCTTCTGTTGAGGTTATCACAGAGGACACCTGCACCCTGTGAAACTGGGGATAAGATGTGGCCAATGGTATTCCCAGTGACAGCAACCAGAACAGGTTGACCAGCTACAGGCTGGGTAATGCGGGATTCCATCAACACTCAATAGCAGTGATAGCAGTAGTGCATTGTCAGAATTACAGTCTACAAGGTTGGGCTGGAGATTGGCTCTGTGTCGGTGTATTTGCTGTGCTTGCCATCAAAACCAATGAATGAAAATACACAGCTCTAAAGGGTTTCTCATATCCACAAGCTGCCTTCTCTGCTCTATCTGCACCCATCTGCAGTGGAGTATCATCAACTACAACTAGCAGCCTTGCACATCCTCGCTATAATTGGTGTTATAAGATCTACTGTAGATTAAGATGGAGAACTACTTGAAGACAGCAACCAGTTCCATGCTTCTACTGCACGAGCGTCCTATGCAGCATACGACTAAGTGCCAATTTTTAAAAAAAAAAAAAAAAAAAAAAAAAATCATCTGTACTGTTCTTTTCCTACACTTCCTTCTCCCTTATTATTTTTGGAATACTGTATACTTGTGGTGATAGCAAGAAAGTAATACCTCTAAACGAGTTCCAACTCAGGTTGTAATTCAGAATTTTCTTGATCAGGTAATTCAGTTGCATGCAGAATATGGACAATCAAGGGAGGAAAGGAGGCTGCAGTCACACCCTGGTGCACCTATCCTTGATACTGTAGTATGACAGAATAATTTTACTGTACATGTTTAAATTTTTTACAAGTTCTATGAGACAAGCTCAGAACATAGAGGGTTAGCTCTGGCCTGGTGAGCCAAACAGAAATGAAATGATCGTGTGGTTCTGATGGCCGTGAGGCCCCATCCAGGGAAGTTTGACCACCGGCTGAAAGTCTTATTTTGGGTGATGCTTTATTGGGTGACTTGCATGTCAGTGATGATGGGATGATTATGAGGAAAGTACAACACCCAGTCCACAAATGGAGAAAAAGCTCCATCCTGCCCAGGAATCAAACCCAGCCCCACTGTACGGTAGGTAAATGCGTCATCACTCAGCGAAGCAGGCAGACTTGCCAAATGGAATGTCAACAAGATGTATGTCAATGCAACAGACCTTACAGAAAGGTAGGCAGAAACACAAGTGTTGCCATGTTATAAAATGTGAGGTAATGCTATGCAACTTCACCACCCAAGCACCACTCCAAAATCAAAGGTAGAAAGAACTGAACTCAGCAACCCACAATACTTATGTATTATCACAGCAAGACAAGGAACACTGACAGGTCTGAATAATGAGGCCAATGTGCTCATAAATGCAGAGCCACTACATCATAGGCGTGGGCTAACACAGCTTTCTTGGTTACTCCATTTTCCAGGAAATCAATGGCTGAAATCTTTGTGTCTTTTGATAATTTGGATATAGCTGCCAGATTGGGCAATTGAAATAATGAGGAATTATTGAGTATAGCTTGACTAATATTAGTGGGAGATGCTAGGGGATATGTATAATGCCACGAGAAATTAAGGGATACACCATCATTTTATGACTTGATGGAGGGGTTGGTAGAAACATATAGGAGCAAAAATACTTTAAATTACTACCGTGAGCAGCTTAACAGAATATTTCAGAAACACAGAGTGTCAGCAGTGTGGACTGCATTCGCAAAATTAATATCTGTGCATATTATTTCACTGAGGATGATTTGTTAATAAGGCCATATTACAGGAAGCCAAACAGAGAGCACTACATGCATTTTTATGTACATTGTCATCATAAACATTGTTCATTTGGAATACCCAAAGACTGTGAATGAAGCTTTAATGACTGCAGAGACGTTAGGTGAAACTGAGATGGTCCCCAAACCCCTGGAAAAAAGAGTGATATTTAATACAGATATCGAGTGTTTGAACGTGGTCATACAGATCACATTAAGCGTAACTGTAGGGAATAGCAATGCCAAGCATGTAAACATTGTAGATGCTCTGAATGGAATCGTACATCTACAGCTACATCTATGTCTACATAGATACTCCACAAACCACTGTACAGTGCATGGTGGAGGGTATGCCATATCATTACTTGTCACCTTCCATTCTGTTCCACTCGGAAATAAAAGGGAAGAATGACTGTCAGTAGGCCTCTGTATGGTCTCTAATTTCTCATATCTTATCTTTATGGTCCATACGCACAATGTATGTTGGCAGTGGTAGAATTGTTAGGCAGTCAGTTTCAAATGCCGGTTCTCTAAATTTTTGCAATAGTGTTTCTTGAAAAGAAAATTGTCTCCCCTCCATGGAATCCAGTTTGAGTTCCCAAAGCAGCTCCGTAACACTTACAGGTTGTTCAGTCACACCAGTAATAAATCTAGCAGCCCACCTATGAATTGCTTCACTGTCTTCCTTCAACCTGACATGGTACGGGTCCCCAACACTCGAGCAGTGCTCAAGAGTAGGTTGCACCAACGTCCTATATGCAGTCGCCTTAACAGGTGACCACTCTTTCCTAAAATTCTCCTAACAAACCTAAGTCAACTATATGCCTCCCCTAGCACAGTTTTCGCATGCTTGTTCCACCTCATATCGCTTTACAATGTCACACCCAGATACTTAATTGACTTGACTGTGTCAAGCAGGACACTAGAAATACTGTATCTGAACATTACAGGTTGTTCTTCCTACTCATTCACATTTATTTACATTTTTCCACATTTAGGGCTAGCTGCCATTTTTCACATCAACTGGAAATTTTGTCTAAGTCACCTTCTATCTTCCTACAGTCGCTCAACTTTGACGCCTTACTGTACACCATGGAATCATCAGCAAACAACTGCAGACTGCTGCCCACCCTGTCCAACAAATCATTAATGTATATTGAGAACAGCAGCAATCCTATCACACTTCTCTTGGGCACACCTGACAATATCCTTCTCTCTGATGAACTCTCTTCTTTGGGGACAACATACTGGTTTCCTTTATTTAAGAAGCCTTCAAGCCATTCACATATCTGTGACCTTATTCCATAGGCTTGTACCTTTGTTAACAGCCTGTGATGGGGCCATGTGGTAAATGCTTTCTGGATATCTAGATATATGGAATCTGCCTTTCACATTTGGTTCTCAGTATACCACACGAGAAAAGGGCAAGTTGAGTTTCACATGAGCAATACTTTCTAAAACCATACTGATTTGTGGACATAAGCTTCCCAGTCTCAAGACAGTTTATTATATTCAAACTGATAATATGTTCAAGGATTCCTCATCAAACTGAAGATAATTTTGTGGGTCCATTCTTTTTCCTTTCTTGTATACTGGAATCACAATACTGTAGTGTACTCTTTGTAAAATCAAACCTGGGCCCAGTAATTTATTTGTTGTCAAATCTTTCAATTTTCCCTACACTAGGTATGCTTATTTTTATGCTGTCCATATAAGACATGTCTGATGGTCAAATGATGACATGTTTGTACAGTTCTCCTGTGTGAATGATTTCTTGAATGTGAAATTTATAACTTCTGCTTTCATTTTGCTATCTTCAGCTGCCACACCAGACTGCTTAGCAATTTTAAACATGACCAGAATTCTCTCAGGTTCTCTGCCAGATCTTTTGCTAAGGTGTTATGGTGGTAGTTGTATGCTTCACGCATAGATCTTTTCACAGATGCACATATCTCTACTAACCTTTGCTTGTTGTCATTTGTGCATCCCCTTTTGAACCTAGAGTGCAACAGCCTCTGCTTCCTCAGCATCCACTAGATTTCATCATTAAATCATGGTGTGTATTTTCCACCCTTTATCCACTTACTAGGCATGTAACTCTCCAAGCCATGATTTAAAATCTGCTTAAACTTTGCCCATCATTCCTCTACATCTATCTTACTGAAACCAAGTGATGCCAATGCACTAAGTGAATTGTTAATAACTGCTTATCTGCTCTGTCTAGCAGACACAACCTCCTTCTTCACTGATTTATTAACATTTGTAATCACAGCTGCTATAATGACATCATGATTGCGAATTCCCATTTCTATACTGAAATTGTTGATACGATCTGGGCTATTTGTAGCTGCAACATCTAAGATATTTCCATTGCATGTGGGCTCCCAAGCTGGCTACTCAAGACAAGTTTTCAGAAAACATGTTCAAAATTATTTCACATGACTGTCTGTCTGTATGCTCTTCAATGAATCCATACACATACCAGTCTATATTCAGCAGGTTAAAGTCGCCTCCAACTAGTATTGCATGATCTGGTTATTTACATGCTATTGATGTGCCTTTGAATGAATCTACAACTGTCACAGCAGAATTGGATAACCATTAAAAAAATCCAACAGTTCACTTAGTTTCATCTACACCTGTTATATGCAAATAGATGACTTCACTGTCACACTTGACTTCGACTTCAATAGAGACAACATTTTTGCCAACTGCAATGAACACTATGGCCTCTGTTCTATCTTCTGACATATGTTTCACGACTCAGTAAATATCTCAGAGCTTTCCACCTCAAGTTTCAGCCAGCTGTCAGTCCCAATAATAATTTGAGCACAAGAAGTTCTTGTTGTTGTTGTGGTCTTCAATCCTGAGACTCGTTTCATGCAGCTCTCCATGCTACTCTGTCCTGTGCAAGTTTCTTCATCTCCCAGTACCTACTGCAACCTACATCCTTCTGAATCTGCTTAGTGTATTCATCTCTTGGTCTCCCTCTACGATTTTTATCCTCCACACTGCCCTCCAATACTAAATTGGTGATCCCTTGATGCCTCAGAACATGTCCTACCAACCGATCTCTTCTTCTGGTCAAGTTGTGCCACAAACTTCTCCTCTCCCCAAACCTATTCAATACTTCCTCATTAGTTATGTGATCAACCCATCTAATCTTCAGCATTCTTCTGTAGCACCACATTTCGAAGGCTTCTTGTCCAAACTATTTATCGTCCATGTTTCACTTCCATACACGGCTACACTCCATACAAATACTTTCAGAAATGACTTCCTCACACTTAAATCTATACTCGATGTTAACAAATTTCTCTTCTTCAGACACGCTTTCCTTGCCATTGCCAGTCTACATTTTATATCCTCTCTACTTCGGCCATCATCAGTTATTTTGCTCCCCAAATAGCAAAACTCCTTTACTACTTTAAGTGTCTCATTTCCTAATCTAATTCCCTCAGCATCACCCAACTTAATTCGACTACATTCCATTATCCTCATTTTGCTTTTGTTGATGTTCATCTTCTATCCTCGTTTCAAGACACTGTCCATTCCATTCAACTGCTCTTCCAAGTCCTTTGCTGTCTCTGACAGAATTACAATGTCATCGGCGAACCTCAAAGTTTTTATTTCTTCTCCATGGATTTTAATACCTACTCCGAATTTTTCTTTTGTTTCCTTTACTGCTTGCTCAATATACAGATTGAATAACATCGGGGAGAGGCTACAACACTGCCTTTCTCCCTTCCCAAACACTGCTTCTCTTGCATGTCCTTCGACTCTTATAACTGCCATCTGGTTTCTGTACAAATTGTGAATAGCCTTTCGCTCCCTCTATTTTACCCCTGCCACCTCCAGAATTTGAAAGAGAGTATTCCAGTCAACATTGTCAAAAGCTTTCTCTAGGTGTACAAATGCTAGAAACGTAGGTTTGCCTTTCCTTAATCTTTCTTCTAAGATAAGTTGTAAGGTCATTAGTGCCTCACGTGTTCCTGTATTTGTACAGAATTCAAACTGATCTCCCCCGAGGTCGGCTTCTACTAGTTTTTCCATTCGTCTGTAAAGAATTTGTGTTAGTATTTTGCAACTGTGACTTATTAAACTGATAGTTCGGTAATTTTCACATCTGTCAACACCTGCTTTCTTTGGGATTGGAATTATTATATTCTTCTTGAAGTCTGAGGGTATTTCGCCTGTTTAATACATCTTGCTCACCAGGTGGTAGAATTTTGACAGGACTGGCTCTCCCAGAAGAAGTTCTTAGAGGGCAGTAAATCCAGGAACTTTATTATGAATACTTTGACAGTTTACTGATAAAATTGTGACACTTGAAGTGTTCTTATTCTGACCGCCATTTGACTTCCCATGCTATGAATCGACTGGTGGGTGTTCATTAGAGCAGCTCAAACCACCGTTTAGCCCAAAAAGCTCCCATGTGTACTCAACAAGTACTCTGCTACCCGAGTAGCTGCTTACTTTCTACATGCAAATGTTCACAGAGAAAGGGAAGGTGGTCACAGGGTGGTTCTCATACCCCACTGTTAAATAGTACAGGGGGTGGTGTAGAAATGAATGCACCACACATGGTTTGACAGTGCTAGGATTCTGAGTGGGGAGAATAAGCTTCTATGCGAGTGTAGAAGTTCTCCTTATAGTTTTCGGTGGCTACAAAGTCGTATTTGGTTTATATTTCTCAGCTGCACATCACACCAAAGTTGATTTAAAATGGCATACAGTAGAAATGGACAGAGCACCATTTCATCACAGTTTTACAGCTACCAAAACCATTACTGTCGCAAGAAGGACGTGAGACATAAGTTAAGCCAACTAAACTGCATACAAGGTCCCTTAAAGTCAACTTGTGTGAAATCATACTGAAAAACTTACTAGGCAGGCACAGGAACTGTTCTGGTGGTTAATTCTTTGTATAAGATTCACCCTTAGCCTGAGAATGAAGAGTCAGATAAAGCACAATGTTTTATACAACGTGGTTTGCCCAGTGTACAGGAAACTGACGGAACCAGAGTTGTGCCCGAAACTGACGGAATCAGAGTTGTGCCTATCAGCACTGATAACATTAGTTCTGAAGGAGTGAAGGTACCAAGTAATAATTTGATAACCAGCTTAGACCTGCCAGACAAGGATGAGTTACATACGGATTTCACATCAGGCTATTCAGGACTGAAACAGTTTGTCAGTTTAACAGCACTAATGAGGAAAAAATCATATCTAGAGGGACAGTATAAGGAGTACATGGAGTGACTGCTGAAAGAATATGCAGAGTTATTTTATCTTCCTGGACCACTGCCTGCCGTGCCATTAACTCTGAATCATTATCTCAAAGGAAATGAATTGCCTGTCTATTAGATGTCATATAGAGTTTTACAGCATTTGCAACCTGTTATGGAAGACTTTATCAGTCAACAATTTCAAGAAGGGATCACAAATGGAAGTAATAGTCCCTCAATCACACCTGTTGTCACTGTCCCGAAGAAATCATCATATGGCAATTAAGCACCTCATTTTGTTGTGACTACCATTACTTAAATGAAAAGACAGTTACAAGTTCCTACTCTATTCCCACTATAACACAGACTTAAGGTAATACAGAAGAGTGTCATTGTTTTACAACTACAGAGCTATGATGTGGTTACCGTAAGTTAGAATTACCACATGAAGATCATCCAAAAGACATATTTTAAATAAACTCTGTCTGAAAATTATCAATGCTGGATTCCATTTGGACTTAAAATCTGCCATCAACCTTCCACTATCTATTAGATGGTGTATTAGGATGATTCAAACCAAAGCAGTGCATGGTCTGTTTAGATGACACGTAATGCCTTTACATGCAGTGTTTATCCTTTTAAGTGCAGCACAATTCTCAGCCTGGAAAAATGGCATTTCATATGACAAGAACTGCATTACTCTAGCCATATGATCAGCCAGGATGGTGTATGTGTTCATCTTTGACTCACTAATGGCATAAGAAATTTTCTGACACCCTCTACTGAAAACTAATTGCAGTCATATTTAGAGTTAACTAATATCGACAGAAAATTTATTCCAAAACTTACTGAAATTGCATGACCCCACAGACATTTATTAAAGAAAGGAGTAAAATTTCAATACTCTCTGGATTTCAGAACAGCATTTGTAAATCTGAGAGAGTTATTAACTACCTGTCCATTCACCTATTTTCTAGCTACCAAATGAAAATTATACTTTCATCTGACAGCAGTGTTTTTTACCTTAGGTTTCATTTTAACCAGGAAGTAAATGGATATGGACATCTAAAAGCATATGCATCAAGACAACTTAGTAAGGCAGAGAACAATTATTTGACTACTGAGAAAGAAATGATAAAGCTAATACATTTCCAGAAAAAATTAGTACATGCTTTTAAAGGTTCCCAATTCATTTAAGATTTATTATTGCAACATTGCAAATGAAGAATGTGAAATGATCACATTTACAGATCAATAGCACAAGTGGCTGTTAGATAGCAGGAATCGAGCCGTGCTGAAACACCTGTATTAGTACATGATGTAGCACGCACTGACTCCGGCATTCATCCATCTGTGTAGATGGTGAATACTCTCCTACGTAATTCCATGGTATTCAACCGGTTCATGTACTTCTGTAAGAGATGGTTGAAAAGTCACATGAGTCACTTCTCATCCCATCATATTCCTCACACGCACAATTGAGATCAAGCCTGGAGATTGTGCTGGCCAGCAAAGTTGCTGCATGTCTTGCAGAGCATGTTGAGTTTCACAGGCAGTGTGTGGGTGAGCATTATCTTGTTGGAACCATACATCTCCTTCCTGTCTGCAGAACAGGAAAATGACAGGTCTAACAACATTCTGCACGTACCAAGTGCTTGTTAGCATCCCCTCCAGAAACACCAATGGTGAAAGAGTTGTAGACCTTGAGGTCTCGGGTGTGGCCAGTATGTTTTGGATCAGTGCACTCTATGAGGCAGAGTTCAACAGGTCTACATCATATGCACAAACAACCATCACTTGCATGCTTGCAGAATCTGCTTTCATTGCTGAAGACCATGGCATGCCATTACATCTTCCAAGCGATCCTGCTGCAGTACAGGTCAAGCCATGCATGTCGATGCTGTGTTGTGAATGGAAGACGGGCTAGGGATGTGCATGTTGTACTCCCACCACTAATAACCAGTTCACAATAATTCATGTTGACATGTCTGAGCTCACAAACCCTCTTATCTATGCTGTGGCAGCTGTACAATCTGCCACTGGTGCCCTTGCAATATGACAATCCTGGTGGGCATCTGTGCTGCTTATATGTCCAGAACCTCGGCGAGCTATTGGTGTGAAAATGTTCATGTGCTCACTGATACCAGCACCTTTGCACAACTGATGTAGCATCCAAAAGGATCATCCCACCATTCAGAAAGCCACAATTTTACCCCTTTCAGACTCAGTTGGCTGTAGGAAGCATGAGCGCATCTTCATAGCATGATTGCTAACTTGCTTCATGCATCTGCACTTCACTGAACCTTCTGGCTGTCAGCATATCCTATTTAAGGGTAGACACAGATGGTGCGACACTGCCATCCTCACACAAGATTGGAAGCCATCTAACATTAACTCACGACTACAGACTGCATTCAGAACGGCGGATCCTTGGCTGGTGAAATGGCGTTTTAGATTCAACGTCGACACGTGCGAGGCGGTTCTGTTCACTAGAAGACCAAAGCAACTGCGCAAACACCAGTACTGCAACCCAATAACACTACACACATGCCCAATACGTTTCCGCGAGAAGGTCAAATACCTCGGTGTCTGGCTGGACAGGAAACTACTCTGGGGGGACCACATCCAACACCTGACCAACAAAGCTAACGCGAGGCTCAAACAACTCTACCCTATGCTTAACAGGCGTAGCACACTGAACAGGAGGGTGTCTAGGTTCATGTACATGACACTTATTAAACCCCTGATGACGTACGCAGCCCTTGTCTGGGGATATGCTGCGCCAACTCGCCTGTGCCGTCTGCAGCTCATACAGAACAAAGTGCTCAAAATCATAAGCAACACTCCGCGCTACACACACATCGCGGACCTTCACCGGGAATACTGGCTAGATACCATCTTGCAGGTATTCCAAAAACTCTCCACACGACTGTACAATAACACGAGACACTCGCGCAACCCGTTTATTCTTTCTCTGTGTAACTACGACCACAACCATAGATGGAAGCATAACAGACCAACGACATTACTGGCTAGGAACTAAACATCTATGGTCCATAGAACTCTAACACGACAGTACTGGCGAGCCCCTGCAACACAATTATTACTGGAAACCCAGATGTGCAACCAGCAGAAAATCAGGCAACCGCAGGGAAACCGTACTGTACACAGCACGCAAACCAGCTACACACACCCTCTACACCGTCTGTGAGCCGATCTATGACCGATCGCCCACTAATCTACAATGACCTTGAACTGTTGCAGGGATGCAGCAAGCGCAGCAAGCGCCGCAACAAGCTCCAACAGCGACAAAGGTAACGATGGGCGATACCTCGAACTAACACAACCACACCTTGCATGCACTGTCGCAGATAGCAAGCCACTACTGCCCTTACTACCCGTCCTAATGTCGCAGAGGTTTTTTTCCCTTGGCTCTTGCCTTGGCACTTTTTTTCCTCTGCCCTTATAACCGCTACCCTTCAATCGTTTTCGACCACTTCCGTCTCCCGATGGACCATGTTAATGAGTAATCTTACCCAGACGCATGGATAACATCACAGCCTGCATCCTGTGATGCCGGATTCAAAAAACTAACATGTTTACGGAGGTGACAGGAGAACTTTTGGTTTGGTCACCACGTTGGTGTGGGTGTGGAGGGGCCCCATCCTTTGTGAATGGTGCTCTAGTAGCTATGCCACTATGCTACCTGTTGGCAGACAATGTCAAAACCATTATCAGTATATCTACCATCCCCCAGATGGCATAATCCATCATCAGATAAAATTAACATGGTCTTTCCAGGCATACTAATTTTTTTATAGTTATTAATTTTTTTTTCTTGCAGTGTAAATGGAAAAACTTACTTCTGCTGTTATTTTTACAGATGATGCTTCAAAGTTATAACTGAATATGTGGCACAAGATCCAACAAATCATTTACATAGACAGGCGTTGCTACAGAGTGAATTTGATTTTGTAGTAGCACACTGACTGGGTAAACCATATAGAAAAACAGATAGTCTTAGTTGCAAATAATGCTAACAGTAATTCACAAAACAGCCACAAGTCAGCACAGAAGAGATGGAGTGTCATACTCAAACACAAGATATGGGTTATTTATAGTGGTACGAGCAAAACTATGAAATGAGATATTGAGGCAGGCACACAGTTCAGTTTTAGTCAGACACAGAATACAGAGCTGCACAAAATTAGTGGTGGATGAAATGTGAAAAAATGTTAACCATGATGTCAAAAATTGTAGCCCATGTTGCAAAGAGTGAAACTCAGTCATCAAAAGATTGTATTACAAAGGCTACCAGAGGGCAATAAATCATTTCAGATGATTGCTATGGATATACCTGGAATATTTCCTCAGTTGCCAGAAGGAGACCATTATGGGCTAATGATAATGCATCATTTTTCACATTCAGTCTCCATTTTGGCCATACCTAACAAGCAGGCAGAAACAGTGGCACAGGCAATGTTTAACCACTGGAAATTAACATTTAGAACAGTTAAGGCTGTGATGATGGACCAACAAATGAATTTTATGTCCCACTTAATAATGCATTTGTGCTGATTATTATGCACTAAGAAACTCAGGACCAGTGCACTACATTGACAGGAAAACTGAAAGAGTACCCTGCACAATAGGAAAAACATTAAATTACTACTTTAACACTCATAACAATGACAGGGACACCCTACTTCCTTGTGTTGTAAAGGTGTATAACCTAAAAACCCATGAGATTATAGGCTTATCCCCACATAACACCGTTTTTAGTTACATCATGCCACCTCCTTTTGAGTTATGTAAGTCCCTCTCTGGGAAAGACACTTCTTCAGTTCAAAATTTCTCTAAATGATTAAAAATATTTGACATCAAGATAAAAAGATGAACACCAAAGCCTTGGACAGACAGGAAAGTACTCACAGAAAAGCTACTTCACCAAAATATCATGTCGGATGATGGGTGATGCTTAGCAACCATTAGAAATGTCACCCCATGTTCATGTTATATTGCAACTACCAACCTGAACATCAACAGTGCATGTAAATAGTGTTCTCCCTTTTAAGTCAACCCCAGAGGTGCTGCCTCCATTTCCAGCAACACCTTCATAAGAACTCTTTTACCTAATTAAATAACCCTGAATAATGGTTTTCCTACTTGTGGACTACCATGTAACAGTTACTACTGGCTGTTTAAATTAAGCTAGAAGCACCTTGTTTGGTGATTCAACAATCAGGTGCCTTAAGCACACCATCATTAGTTATCTTGTTATTAAAAAGTTGAACCCATATCTCAGTTTGAAGTCTGATTAAGTTTTCATCAAATATCTTCTTTAGTATGAACGTTAACTACTCATGTGGACATTCATCACCAATGATGAGCTTTTGGTATGAATTCATTTGAAGTAAAAATAATCAGACAAGGTTAAACAATACACATAGAGAACATCAGTTTCTACAGGCAGCTTTTACATGACTACAGAGGCACCTACACTGAAGTCCTTCGAGTGTGACAACAAAGGGGTTGGCTAGATGAAGATGATCAAATCTTGAAAACTGTTTTGGCTCAAAGGAGGCAAAGAACTAGAAAAGATCAATAAAGCATTACAGCAAGCACAAGTGGAATGTCCTAAAGAGATAACTACCATAAAACAGAATTCTTCCAAAGAGTAGTATCTTAATAGCACCCGATTTGATATTTCTGGACCAAGCTTCTGATTATTGACCACCACTGCTGGAACCATCACCCTAAATATCAGTCACACATTAATTTACCTACCCAATCTATCCTTTGAGATCCTACCTGCTGAAAACCTGACTTAGTTCATTAATATTTTAGAGCCAATTCTGGTCATCTCTCTAGATCAGATGTTATCTGTGCAAAATGGCTGCATTCCAATGGAGGACATTTTAGACCAGGTGGAAAGGTAGTGTACAAAACATCACTGCCATCTCAACACTATAGGAACCACAAACTGAGCTGCTTACGTGTAATAGACATTGCTTAGTATGATGTCCAGTCTGTGCTGATTAATGCCATTGCAATGATCAGTGCCATCATGATGACATTGATGGCATTACCATCACTGTGCCTCATACCCCTGTCTGCTGCCTAACCAGCTGGGCAGTTGGACAGCTCAGCACTCTGCTGTCCAGCCATGCTCGCCTCTGTGAGGTTTCCAGGAGGGACACCTCCACCCTGTGTTAAGGTGGTGACACATAACAGGCCATATTCCTGGTGACTGCAGAAATGATGGGCCAATCCCCTATGGGTTGCGTACAGCAAAACACCATCAACACTCAGGAGTCATAATGGTAGCGGTAATGCACTGTTGGTACTACACCTATCAGGCCAGGCTGGAGGTTGGCATGACAAGAGACACCATGTCGGTGTACTTGCTGTGCTCACCATCAACACTAGCAGCATCTAAATCTACCAAATGTAAATAAAGATCTCATACAGTTTTTTCCACAGTTCGAAATGAACAGGGACTATGCTTTTTGGGTGCAGACACAATGAGAACTGGCCAGTGCTCATAAACAGTTGGAAGCTGCATTGACCATGGTCAATAGGCTTCTGGCTACCGCCCAAAGTTGTGGCAAATTTGGGCATCAGAGACAAGACCTGCAAAAGATTTAGTGCTGTTGGAATCCACTTGTGACCCGGTTGTCACTGTACTTCTGACAAGTTATATCTGACTGGTCTGTCTTCTCTCAAGAGTAACAGTAGTGGGTTCACAGCAAGTCTCTGGGGGGAAGGTGAAAGTGGGAACTGGCCATACAGCCAACTCCTTATGTCTTAACAACAGGCATGAGGTTCTAGCCAGTGTTGATGACACTTCTGACCCAGCACAGGATGTCTCTGCTGTTGGGCTAGTTGCCAATTTTCCTACCCAGTACTGAAAAGTAGGGAGGGCAGGTACACTAGTCATTGGAAGCTCCAACATTAGGCAGGTCAAGAAAGACTGCCAAAGTGTACTTAGTATGTCTCGTGGGGGCTCTCATCCAAAATGTGGAGGAGGCTCTGCTGGTGGCTATCAAGTGCACTGTGTGCAACTAGCTGCAAATCAAGAGTCATGTTGCCACGAATGACACCTGCCACTTGGTTTCTGAGGTCATTTGCAGTTCCTACATGTGGCTGGCTGATTTGGTGAAGATGGCTAGCCAAACACACGGTGCACAAGGAGTTCATGATTTTTAGCATAGTACCTGGGATCAATCATGGTCTTCTAGTTTGGAACAGAGTGGAAGGTTTAAACCAGAGGCTCAGCAGTTCTGTGATGGTATCAGATGACAATTTCTCAATATCTGCTATTGGATTAAGAGTTGTAGGGTTCCCCTTATTAGATCAGGCATGCACTACATGCAGCAAGCAGCTATTGGGGTAGCCAAGTACATGTGTCAAGCACATTGAGGTTTTTTAGTTTAGAAGAACCCCCCTTTGGCATCAGAGAAGAATTGCCAGCTGGAATCGAAGCTACATCAGCATCTTTATTCTCAGAGAATGCTCATCCATGCAAATCAAAAATGGAAAAAGTTAATATGACAATAATAAATTGTAGGAATATGCAAGGTAAGGTCCAAGAATTAGTATTGCTTATTGAAGGTTATAATGCCTGGATAGTATTAGTAACAGAAAGCTTGTTGGAAGTGGATACTGGAATATTTACTGTAAGGATAGATCAGTCACCAATGGTAGCAGTGTGTTTATCACCATAATTAATTCAGTATATGTAATGAAGTTAGCACAGATTCCAAATGTAAGTTAATCTGGGTGAAATTAATCATAAAATGTGAATCAAAAATGGTAATCAGATGCTTTTATAGACCACCTGTGTCAGGAGGTGCAGTGGTAAGCACTTCAGAGAGAACTTGCAGAATATTTGGAACCGGTTTCCTGATTATGCTGTTGTAATAGAGGGTGGCTTCAAACTGCCAGGTACAGATTGCAGAGTCACGCCATCAAAACTAGTGTCACAGACAGGCATTCATGTGATATCATTCTGCATGTCTTGCCTGAAAATTACTTCAAGATGATAGTTAAAGAACCCACACATAAGGGTAATGTCTTAAGCATCCCAACAACAAATGAGCCTGAATTTCTAGAATCAGTCAACACAGAGGAAGATACCAGCGACCATTAACTGTTGATTGGTTGGTTGGTCTGGGAGAGGGGACCAAACAGTGAGGTCATCAGTCCTATCAGATTATGGAAGGAAGTCGGCCATGCCCTTTCAGAGGAACCATCCTGGCATTTGTCTGAAGTGGTTTAGGGAAATCATGGAAAACCTAAATCAGGATGGCCAGACATGGATTTGAACCAGTCTCCTGAATGAGACTCCAGTGTCCTAACCACTGTGTCACCTCACTTGGTCATAATGCTGTGATAGCAACGATGACTACAGATATTAAAAGGAATGTTAAGAAATGTAGAAAAATATTTTGGCTTATCGAGAGTGACAGGATACAAATTGCAAAGTATCTTAGTAGTCAAAATCAAATACTGAGTGCTGCAGGTGAAAATGTGAGCACAAATGGAAAAAATGCAAAAGCATTGTTCATTATGTCTTAGACAACTATGTTCCAAGCAAGGTCTTAAGCGATGGAAAAGACCAATCATGGAGTAACAGTCATGTTAGAACACTCCTACAAAAACAAAAAGAGCTTCACTACAGATTCAAGAGAACGCAAAACCTAGATGACAAGCAAAAGCTGGACAAAATGATAAGGGGGATTAGAAGAGCGATGAGCAAAGCTTCGTAGCGCCCCCAGAATTTTACGAAAGTCTGGAGGCACTTGTGTTCCACCCGTTTCAAACACGCGTTATTTTAAAGCAGGGCGTGAGGATGAGCAACGGATACTGCACCCATTTATTGTTTGTGTAGGTGAAACTGGAAGGGAGATAATTCATCGGCGCTGGCAAGTGTTCAGAGCGACCTGCCAAGAATAAACAAATACGGCCCGGAAGCTCTGTGGCTGGCTGCAAAGAGTAAGGTAGATTTGTATTGTTGAAAAACAAATGGAGAGTTTCAGAATAGTGACTGTTTATTAGGCGTTGAACTGCTGTTGAGAGTACGTGGACTTGACATGTATAGTCAGCCACGATAAAAGCTTATGTATGAATTGTGTTCAAAAATGGGTAATTAACTGATTCTGGGTGCCCAGTAATGTGTGGGCTTACGTCATAAAGTTTAGTTGTTTTTTTGTACAAAGTGGAAATAAATATATTCTGGTGCATTGAATGATATTCCAAGAGTAATGTATTTTTTAAATAAGAAGAGAGAGAGCCAGAGAGTGAATATTTCCCCTTCCTAGCAGTGAAATCTTCAGAGAAGTGACTGGTGCTAGCAGAAGACATTGGTGCTGCAAGAAAGCAGAACCAGTATTCTTCAACAAGTAAGTCCACGAAAACACTTAAGCTGTATAGAGAGAGCTTAACATTACAGCGGGGCACCACAGCTTTCACTGAATCTGAAAGTAAAATTTTGTCAACTGATCGGAATAGCATCCTATGTTTTAGTCTTATGTAAAATCAGTAAGTGGCTCAAAACGATCTGTTCAGTCATTTAGTGACTATAACAGCAAAGAAACAGAAAATGACAGAGGGACAGCTGAAATACTGAATTTGGTCTGGTGAACTTATTTCACTGTGGAAGATTGTAGTACACTCCCTAACTTCAATTACTGTACGGACTTCGAAATGGCAGATCTTGAGATAACTGTTCACAGAACAGAAAACAATTACAATCACTTTGAAGCAGAAAGGATTCAGGAACTGATGAGGTACCTATAATATTCTACAGAGAATAGGCAAAATAACTTGCTTCCCTTCTAACAGCAGTTTATTGTAATTTGCTGGAGTGACAAAATGTACCTAATGGCTGAAAAAAAAGTGTTGGTTATTCCAATATTCAAGAAGGGTCAGCGGGTGGATGCACATAATTATACACTTATTTCATTGATGTCTATCTGTTGTAAGATTATCGAACATGTTTATTGCTAATATGACATTTTTTGAGAACAAAAATCTCCTCTATAGAAACTAAAATAGATCCCACAAATAGAGATCTTGTGAAGCTCAGCTCACTCTGTTCCTTCATGGGCCCACATCACTGAAAATATTGCTAAGGTTGCTGCCATGTTACTCAACTCCAGGAAGGCATCTAACCCTCTCCCAAATTGCTGTTTAGTGAAAACAATTTGTGTTTCCCAAGTATCAGACCATACTTGTGACTGTATTCAAATGAAAATGTCCACAAAACTTGACTGACTTTCAAACTGAAATAAATTAAACAGCTGAAAGGATAAAAAACAAATGAATAGTAGAATATCAGATTTAGACAGTCCAAAAAAGACAGAAGCCTTGGATAATACTGTAAGACACTAGGTTCTTCTGCACAATAAAGGAAACAATAAAATTAAAGATGTCTGTGGTCATCTGATCTTTACACAGACTGAAAGTTTTCATGGAAAATCGTAAGAATTGGGGGATGCTTCATCAGGGGTATCAGTACAAGTAGAGAACTAGGGGAACAAAGTACAGTGCATAGGGGTAGTAATTACACCACAAATACTGTAATAGTTGTAAGGGAGAACCATTTTTCTTACTCAAGTGCATTTATAACTTAACTATTTTAAATTATGCAATCAGGACCAGAGGACTGTGTGCAACTACATGGCCTCACTTCCAATGGATTTTATTTTCTGTTTTCTGTTGCTAATCACACTCTATGCTGACCTGCAGCAAGTCCTCATGGATTCCAGCTCTCCAGCTTTTCTTTGGTCAGCCTAGTGTCTTCTTTCATAGGAGGGGGGTTAATCAATGAATTTCAAAGGCAATTTGTGTTTATCCATCTAACAAGCCTTGCCCATACAAGCTGTTTGGATCTCATCAGGCCTACAAAATTTGGTCTGTTGTAGATACTGCCCAGCTCACAATTATGTTGTATCCTCTAATCCCTAGTGATCTCATCTTTTATCATACCATAGATCTTTTTCCAGACACTCCAAAGTTCTGCAACCTTGTAGCCTCATGGGTTGGATCATTGTTTTGTACAGCTGGAGTTTAAAATTTCTTGACAGACTGAGCAATTTAAATAGCTGACTCAGAATAAAGTACAATTGGCTTGCAACCTGCATCCTAATTTTGATTTCTACCTCACAATAAGTGTCCTGTAAAGATTATCTCCAGATATTTAAAATTATGAACCCTTTTGTAGCATCATGTTTCAACTACTAGCACATTCGGTGCATTTCTTAAGCAAGCCTGTGTTTTGTTTATCACTCACGTGCTTGGTCTTCAATCCATTCACAAGGATACCAAGCTTGGTCACTGTCTTTCACACTGTGATTCATCTACATCAGTTCTTCCTTAGAGTTGAGCAATAGGGCCACGTTGTCAGCAAATACAAGATGTGTGACTTCCTTACTTTCTATCTCAATCCCTTCAAAATTTTTATGGAAAACGTCCCTCGCTACCTTTTCGAGCATAAGGTTGAACAATATCGGTGACACACCATTTCCTTGCCTCAACCTGTGTTAAAGTTAAAGATCTCTGTGACTTGGCTCCCAAGTTTCATTTTGCCTTTTGAATCAGTGAGTCAGACTCACAAGAAGCTGGCAAGTTTCTTGGGTATTCCAAACTTGGTTAGTCAGTTCATTAGGCTCTCCCATTGAATGCTGTCATACACCTTAAAATCCATGAAGAGCACATGAAGACCTTCATCATATTCTTACATCTTCTTGGTGAATTTTCACAGTGCATAAATGTCGACCACAGTCATATGGCCATTTCTGAAACCATCCTGATATTCATCAAGCACTTCTTCTGTAAATGCCTGGATTCTATCCAATACACAGTTGGACAAAATCTTACAATGGACGTTCAGACAACAATGGCTCCCTAGTTGGTGCATTACATTTTGTCACTTTTCTTCTGTATAGGGCTGATAAATGCTGTCTTCCAATCTTCTGGGATCTCCTTTGCAATCCATATTCTCTTGATTAGTTGGTGATTACCCTTGTGGTGTCTCTACCTCTCCCAGTTTGAATTACTTCTGCCTGGAGCTTTTGTTCTCCTTCAGCTTCATTACCAGTTTCTTTATTTTCTCCAGGGTAGGTGGTGGATATTCTAGATCTACGCCAGGAGGTTGGAATTCATCACAGTTGAGGAGCTCCCTGGAATACAGTTTTCATCCCTCAGGAATGTTGATTTATTTGTAAGTATGGTCCCATTATCTTGACAAACTTTTGGTGCTTTTGGAATCCCTTCTTAAAGAAGTTAAGTTCACAATCCATCTTTTGAACGTCTTTTCCAAGAAACCTTGTTGAGCCTCCTCTATCATTTCTTTGGTATACATCTGTTTGCTCTCCTCAGGGTTTGCAATGATAGTTCTCCATACTTCTCCAAACTGTGCTTTGCCTTGTGTAAAATCTGTGCCTCATAGCCAGCTCTCCTTGGCTTCTGTTCTCTTGGCTAATGCCTGAATGCATTCATCCTGAAACAAAATATTCTTGCTGCTGATTTGCTTCTTGATGACCACATGAGACACATCCTTTACTATATCTTGAACTTTTTTCCATATTTTTTTCTGAGATCTATTGTGGACGCTCTTCCTGCAGGATTTCAAAGTGATTGCAGAGGAGGGTCTGAAATTCATCTTTCTGTGCAATGTCTTTGAGTATATCCATGGTACTGTACTGATTTCTTAAGACTGTTTCTGATTCTGGCGTTTCAGTTATATTGAAGTCAGCTTTTTTGCTAGGAAATTTCTGCTCCCACACTTAGCACCCCATGCTGTCTTTACAACCATCACTTAGTTCTTTGCTTTGATGTCAATTGTAATGTAACAAATCTAATTAACTGTTTCACCATCTGGTAACACCCAGGTTCCTTTGTGTATATCCTTTCATGGGAAATTTGTGCTGTTGATGTACATATCTTCCAGTGTTGCAAAGGCGATGAAACTGATGCCTGCCATTGACATTGCTAAGTTCATATTTATTTGGGATTTATTAATAGAAAACTAGTCAAAAAGGGTTAACTTTGACAAACAAGAGATTTACTGAATGGAGACAGTATTGGTTGAGATTCAGACCAACCAGAGGGCTATGAACATTCTCATGAATTTACTAAGAGGTTTTTATTGGAATACTGTAGTAAAGAGAAAGAAACCGCTTTTACAAGTGTACTTAATTTCAATATGCACATAGAAAGATCTATGAAGGAATGAAGGAATATAACGAAAATTTAACCCTGTGATTGGAAGTATTTGGATCAACCAATTGATGATAGAGCTGTGGTTGACACATTTATGGAGAAACTGCCAGTTCATAAAACATCTTATACATTGGGCAGTAAAAGTATATTGATACCTTTTTGAGGATAGTATGTGAATTTGACAGATGGTACATAAATATTGTTGACATGATTTCAGCTAAAATCAGGGGGCTCGTAACAACAGGAAACAGATGAACACAGTGGAGCTAAATGACGTAGGAGGTAGAGGTTGCAGAAGTAGTGGATCTTTTCGTATAGTAAACCATCATGAAAGGAGGCATTGAAAAGAGAGAAACAAGTCACCACTTCAGTAAATGTAGCAGGTCAACCAAATTGTAATGAGAATCAGTTCTTTAATAATTATAAAATAAGGCATTTGGTCCAAGCAGAAAAGAGTAGAGTACGCGTGGTATTCTGAATGTTAGATTAAGTTTCCAGGTGCTATTCTGCTACAAAGAGAACAACATTATAAAGTACTGAGCCAGGTAGGCACAGCAGCATTGGGTTGAACTTGCATTCAAGATGTCATGGGTTATACTCCTTCTGACCATGCCGCATAGGTTTTCTGCGGCTTCAATAACTGCTTAAAATAAGTGCTGTAACAGTTCCTTTGAAGAGGGCATAGCTAACTTTCCAATATCCAAGGCCGAATTCGTTTTTGGATGGGATCTTCTCTGGGCAAAACACAAATTATCCTTCTTTTAGCCAGACTTGTTTCAGTGAATTTACAGCATCATCAGTGAGTTTTATTTTTGTTCTATTAAACAACAGGAAAAATGCTCTTTACTACCTTTACATATATAAATTTGATTT